>NC_056741.1:382660641-382730641 GCF_019279795.1 Protopterus annectens
TCTTTCTGAATTAATAATTATCTGGATTGAAAAATAATATACATATTCCTCCTCCAGCACAGGAGGACATGGAATAGAAATGAAAGGTGTTCTGGAACTGTGGCTGATGCCTCAGATGGTGCCACCATTAGTAATGTATATGCATCTTTGTTGTATGCAAAAAAAAAATTGTACTGTGTCACAAATGCTGTTATACGCTGAATCTGGCGATATCAGCATAACTGTAGACCAGAAAAGCCTCTAATGCTGCATCTTCTTCATACCCATTGCATAAATGCTGCTGATTCTCTGGACCATAACATGACTATACAAGTTGTAAGACATGCTGTGTCGGTCACACCCATACATACCAATAAAAAACATCTGCATGTGTGATACTGTGCAATAATGTCTGCAGCAACGCCCACACTAGCTGCAACAATAGAACTGCAATTCTGTGTGATGACATCGCCTGCAGCAACTCACACACTAGCTTCTGCAACATACCTGTAATCCTGTGAAGTGATGTCGTTAGTAGCACCCAGAATAGGTACAATAACCTCAATGTCTCACCATTCCATGATACTGTATACAAATGGGACATGGACATGCATATGTTGATTACACACAGCATGCTGTTTATCAGCACTGCCAATGCACTGGGCAAGAGAAGGAGCAGTTTACAGACAAACAGGTTAGACGTTGTTGCATAATTTTAACTGGTTATACATTGTGGCATCTGGCGTTGTAGTATTGCTTGTTCATTGAACCGCTGTTCAGTGGACACTGATGGGATACATATGACCTTTTTATTGGGTTGCTGCTCTTATGTTGCTTATGCAATGCACAGTGACTGATCCACCTGGCATTTGTCTTATAGTTATGTATCTGTGTATTTATTTTTATTGTGAGCAGGGCCAGGAATATGAGCAATGACATCTGCCATGTACTGAAAGCAGTTCAGAACACACCAGCAATTCTTTGAGAACTGGAATGTCACACATAATGGTGCAGGTCTCATTCCTCTTTATATATGCTTTATACAAAATGTAGCTATTATAATTGTACATCTGTGAGAACCATCAATCATAAATGTGCGATAAATGCCTGGGGTATAAGGAATGCTATTAGAAAGATGCAAGTTTCCCAGGCTACTTAGTACCACTCCCCCACACTAACGCATAATGTATTTTAGAGAATGGGCAAAGTGTACATCTTTGCCAACATCAACAGGGTGTTAATATACTGGTAACACCTGATGAAAAAACAAATCTACTACTTCATGGCAGCATATATGGATACTGTGAAGCTCAGACAGAGAAAAAAGCAAATATCCACCATTTTTTATGCTTGTTAAACATGGCTTTGCTGTTTGAAAGTGTAAACATTTTTAAAAAATTGATGTATGTGTGCAAGCATCTGTACATGTGAGAGGCAGAGACAGAGTGAAAGACTGAGAGCATGACTGAGAAAGACATACTTCTTTCTACTGCAACAGGCAGTCAGTCCATCAGCACACAATGCCTAATCAATAGCAAATATAAAACTGTAATGTCTGGCATCATTGACTGATTTTACTCCTCAGTGATTTACCAGTAAATCAAATATTGTAATTGGGACAAGGCAGATCTATGTGACAAAACCAGAGAGAGTTAAGAGGGATAGTGGGTTGTAATGCCTTACAATCTATGAATTTTAATGAGACATCACTCAACAAAGTAGCTGTAACTGCTGAGTGTGTGTGTGTGTGTGTGTGTGTGTGTGTGTGTGTGTGTGTGTGTGTGTGTGTGTGTGTGTGTGTGTGTGTGTGTGTGTGTGTGTGTGTGTACATTAAATACTTACATAACTTATATTTTGGATGTAAAATACTTCCTCCAACAACAATTACATATGCTACAGCAGGTATGAATCATTAGGCAAAGGAAGTATTTTACACCAAAAATATAAAAAGGATATATAGTAATAAAAAATACAAAGCAGTTTAAATGATACCCCATTCTCAAAGTGCAAAGATGCCTTTCAAGGCAAGTGCTTTCATGGAATTATTCTAATCTAGGGGTGGTACAGCCCTCTGCCTGTGGAGTTGGGCCTCAAAACACACCTGGGCATGTATTCATTCCTTGATAACACCCACCATGTAAGGTACGATTGGTTGCTTATTGCCAGGTGTCACCAGATCTTCAATATGCCACATTGAAAGATACCTAATAATCAGGAAGGCAAAAGAGTAAAAAAAAAACTTTGGAACAGCTAGGCCAAATGTGGGGAAGAATGAGTGATTATGTTATGGGGGTCGACCTAGTCTTAAGGAACTCTGCTTGTATGTAACTTGCATATATCATAAGACTTCCTCTCTTAAAGTTCTATCTTTATAGTAAGTACATAACTTTTCTATCTGATAAGACAAGGTCCATCCTCTGGGATAAGGGGATAAGAGCACCTCTGTAATATCCCCCAGTGGAGGAGGACTCAAGGGAATGTAAATGCTGTAGCTGACATTGACTGAGAGTATAAATATGTTTGTCAAGGTTTGCTCCACAGCAGGAGAGTGTCTTTGGCATGAGAGTGGTCGGGACATCCCCAGAGAGCTCCATACAGTGATGATGTGTACTAATTCTCCTCACAGGCAGTATTTTTTCCCACAATGTTTTTATTTATTTTATAACACAATAACTTGACAGTATAGTAACAAGAAAAATCAGATAAACTATATACAATGTCCATAACAACTAAAAAAGCAATATACATAGGAGAACACTTAATATTTCTCTAACAGATTAGACAATTTTGTCCAAGGAATTAAAATGATGAGATAAGATGCTGTTAGTCCTTGCTTTTATAATAGCAATCTCATTCTTACCAATGTATTTCACAAGATGAGTAAACTCGTCTTCAAAGACAGGAGTAGATTGGGATTTCCAATTTTTAGTAACAATTTTCCTTGCTATAGAGAGGTAGACCTTAGTAAAATGTTTGTTTTTTTAGGAATGATTTCAGGAACAGGAACACTGAAGAGAATAAGGGAGTCATACATTTTACATTTCATTCCATACAAAGATAGTTAAAGTCTAACCAAAATGGGGAGATTATTTTGCAATTAACAACAATATGTATCCAGTCAGCATCAGGTTGTCCACATCTGCAGCATTTCATTTCATCTTTCTTGTACATTATTGCTAGTCTCTGCGGGGTGAAAAAACATCTATGTAAAAATTTCCATGTCTATGCATACCAGAACAGGGAAGATGTTGATTCCTTCACCGTCTGTAAACAATTTTTTTTTATCTTTTTCTGAGAATACTTGTCCATTAACTTCACTTAAATTATTCCAAAAAGAAACATCTGTTTTGCTAAAATAATTTCTGAGAATTTTATAACTAACAGATATGCATGATGTGTTCTTGGGTGAGCTATTGATAACTGTTGAGATAAAATCCAAGATTTTTAAGTTACTCTTTATTGTATGTCTCTAATGAGGGTACAAGCTTAGTATGTATAAAACCCTTACAAGTTTGGATGTCCAGCCAGTTGCAATTTTTCAAACAATATCTGCTGACCAAATAGTCTGCAAAATTTATTTTATTAGCTGAGAGAAATTGATTCCAGAATAATAGGTCAATCTTCTTAAATTCTAACATTTTCTGAGTATCAAAAGATATCAAACATTAATTTGTGTAAGCAATAAGACACATACTTATTGTTAACTTGGTTTAGTGCAAACTTCACCCCTGTGTCCCCCCCAAATGCCCTTTCAACATCCCAGATACTTGTCCCGCACCTCACATCTCCATAGATCAAGTGTTAAAGGCCCTATCCAAGGCAAAAAACACAGCTTCCATGGGACCTGATAGTATCCCAGGATGTATTCTGTAACATCTCCAGCAAGAACTGCCTTTGCCATTGAGCATCCTTTTCAACCACAGCCTAATTATTGGCTTCATTCCAGCAGAGTGGAGAACCACCATTGTCATCCCCTTGCACAAAGGTGATGCTGTTTCTGACCCTAGAAACTATCACCCCATTAACTTAACAAGTCTGATGTGTAAAGCCATGGAGCATATTATTATTATTATTATTATTATGGATCTCATAAACAAGGACATGGGCAATCTCCAAGCACATGACCCCACCCATTTCGGATTCATCAAGGGCAGATAGTGCCTGCTGAACTTGGTTAACTTCTTTGAGACTGTCACCAAGGCCCTGGATGAAGGAAAGTCAGTACTTACAGCTTACCTTGACTTGGCCAAGGCCTTTGACACAATCCACCACTCGGGCATCATTGAAAAGCTAACACAACTTGGCATAAATCCCTATCTCATCAGGTGGGTGGCCAACTGGCTCACCAACAGGGCCCTCAACATCAAAATAAGCACCTCCACCTCCGATAGCAGACCTGTCACTAGTGGAGTTCCCCAGGGATCTGTCCTGGGACCCCTACTGTCTGGCATCTATTTCTTGGAGGTACAGGCAAAGGCAAAAGGCCTGTGGCTGACCAAGTTTGCTGATGACTGTAAGTTGGGTGCTGTCATTGACTCCCAAAATGATGTTAACATATTACAAGAGGGTCTCACAGCAACTAATGACTGGTGCCAAAGTCATGGCCTCAAGCTAAATGCAAAAAAATGTATCATCATACCATTCTGCAAAAACACAACCCCTACTGATTTCCACATCAATGGCAACTCCCTAAGCACACAACCTGCGGTGAAAGACCCTGGCACTCAGGTTGATAACAACCTCACATTCGACCATCATGTAGCAGCAGTGGTCAGAAAAGTCTTTTACTTGATTCATCTCATAAATAAAAGGATTGCATCCAGAAAAAAAAGGAGGTTATTACCTCTCTGTACTCCTCCCTCATTAGACCAATAATTGAGTATAATGCCCCATTTGGGATGTACCTCTCCAAACATTTGCACCAGCTGGAAAGATCACTGAAATACCTCACAAAGTGAATCCATGGCCTCCAAAACCTGCCCTGTGCAGACTCAAATCACTATCACTCTACTCAGTGTCATACAGATTGCTCAGGGGTGATCTGTTTCTCGCCTACAAGGCAATCTCATCCCTGCCCTACTAGAGACGCTCCATATCTGTAAGTCTAACTCCTCATGCACTACCCGCTCAGAAGGCCTGAACCTAAGATTTGACATTAACAAAACCTGCTGGAGTGACAGGTTTGTCTCCCAGAAGCTGCCCCATCTCTGGAATAGACTTCCCATACATGTCAAACAGAGTACCTCACTGACCCTCTTCAAGCGCAACCTTGATTAGTGGATGGAAAACCATAAATTTGTCCCAGGGGTTCCACCTGTGTCTCTCACTGACAGGGGCGACAGGTGCTGATTAAGGGGTTTTTTTGGGGATAAAATTTTGGCTAGGCTTGTATGGGCCACAGGGCCATTAGCCGAGTAACCTCCTATGATCCTATGATTAATTGATTAGTAAACATAAGCTTTTTAAACAACAGCAATATTTGGTTTATAAAAGGTGTAAGAACAAGTTTTGACCATTCATTTTGAATGTATATTTTTAAAATCCATATAAAGATGTTCGTATGTATTTGAGTATGTGGTTCAAGCAATGTCCTATTATCTAGAACTAAGGTTTCATGTGTTGATTTCCAATATGTTATATAAGAAGTATTATTCCAAAGCAACATTATGTTAATAAATGTGGAGTTTAAATACAAATCAATATTTGGAAACCCTATACCTCCTTCATCCCAGCTTGTGGTATGCCAGAGAAAAGAAATTCTTGTTTTTTTTGGGATACCAAAGGAAGTTGAGTAATAAGTTATTAATTTCCTGTTTAATTTTGACAGGTGGTGGGATTATTAGAGCTTGGCCATTGAATAAGATTTTAAGTAACAGTATCATTTTGATTAAAGTTAGTCTGTCTTCAAGTGTGAAGAAGAGTCTGTTCCAACTGCCATTTAGACTAGTAATTGAGTTTATATTGGTAATTAGATGTGAGTGATTTTTTTTTTATATAATTAGATTCAATAATGATACCTAGATATTTTAATATGTGTGCCCTCCCAGTTTATGTCTCTTTTTGATCTAAGTTTCATAGTAACATTTTCATTCAGTAGAAGTGCCTGAGTTTTGTTGTAATTGAATTTTATACCAGGGATGTTTGCAAAGTAGTATTATTAGAAGTTATTAGTAGGTCATCAGCAAACAGGTGTATCTTGGGGATAATTTGTCTGACACTTTATATCCTTTAACACTGTCATTTTTTCTAACATAATTTGCAAGAGGCTCAATAGCAAGGGCAAAGAGTAATGTGAGAGAGGGGGCACCCCCGCTTGTACCTCTTACTATTTCAAATGGGCTAGATAGATAAGATCCAATCATTAAACAGGCTATGGACTTTTCATTTAGTTTTTTAATTAATCCTATAAAGTTTGGGTAGGAATTGTACTTTTGCAAAGCTTTAAACAGATATGGCCAACTCGTGGTGTTGAACGCTTTATCTATATCAAGGCTTAAAATAGAAAGCTCATTTTTTTCTTGTTTACTAAGTCTATTAAAGACAGTAATCTAATTACATTGTCTTGTACCGTTCTGTTTTTGATGAACCCAGTTTGGTCTTCACGAATTAATATTGAAAGAATATTATTTAATCTGTCTGCTAAGATAGACATGAATATCTTGTAATCACTGTTAAGCAAAGAAACTGGCTGTATGATGTGCAAAGGTTGGGCTCTTTATTTGGTTTTAGGATGGGAGAGATGATAGAATATTTCCATGATGGAGGGATGTTTGCTATAGTTTTGACTTCCTGGAATGCATTAAGTAAGATTTTCAAGATGTTATCAGGTAAGAGTTTGTAAAATTCCAGTATTAGATCATCCAGCCCTGGTGCCATTTTTGTCTTAAGATTTTTTTTATTTGTTCCTTTAATTTTTTAAAGGAAAAGGGATTGTCTTTGCTATTAATATTATGTTTGGATAGCTTCTTTTAAATATTATTAGCCAGAAAGTTGTCTATACTTTTATCACTTGTAGATGAGTTATTATTATTAATATTCTTATAATGGTTTTTAAAACAGAATATATTTTTAGATCTGTAATTTTGATAGTCTGACTATTTCTGGTAATTATTATTTATTTTATATTACTTTTTTCATTTAAATATTTAGATCTAATCGCAATCCTGTGAATATTCTTGGGATTAATTGAGTAGGATTGTAATCTGATTTTTTTCAGATTTATTGATATTTTATGCTGCATAATATCATGATATTCCTTGTTCAGTTTTCATATGTCAGCTAATGCAGATTTGTCATTTGATGTAAGTTTTAGTTTTAGTTCATCGATTTCCTTTTGTATGTCTACTAGTTTTTTATCCCACTCTTTCCTTTATATACTAACTTTTGATTTTACCTTGTAAGACTACCTTTAAAGTGTCCCATAGGATAATATCTGAAACCTCTCCTTTATTATTGGTGTGATGCCCCTGCACTGGCCCAGTAATCAAGCAGCTTCAATCTTCACCATTGGCAACAGTGGGAAATGTACACACTGAGAGGATAACAAGTACATACATATTAAAGTGCAATTTCCCTTAAGAGCACACAGAGATCACAGTCAGTCTGGGGCTGGTTTCTCCCTGTTTCTCCAGTTCCCAAGTAAGACTCCCCACTGGCACAGCTATAGGGTTGAGATCCCAGCTGAGTGGCCAAGCCAAAACCTCCAGCACTTTCTCTGTCCAACCAGTGCTTCGTGTCCCTTCCCAAGTAGCTGACACACACACACACACACACACACACACACACACACACACACACACACACACACACACACACTTTGATATTTGAATAATATACAAATACACACACAAACACATGCACACACACACACACACACACACACACACACACACTCACACACACACACACACACACACACACACACACACACACACACACACACACACACACACACACACACACACCTGAGAAAGGCTGGCACAGGTTTATTAGCTATCCCTCCTTCTTCCCAGACTATAAGGTAGTGCCAACTGCCACCAGCCAACTCTTTATCAGCTTCTTAAGGCCCTTAACAAAGGGTGTCCAATCCTACTGTGTAATGTTACTATTATCCAAATGGTAGTCTGACCAAGAGCAAGGCTATTTAGGAGTGGCCTGTACAGTGTCACCATATAGATGTGCAAGTACTCAGCTCACAAATATCAGCCACAAATATAGGTTTAAATATATTTAATAATAAATAATAAAAGAACAAGTCAATACACAGTAAATCAACAGTAACTTCAGGGTTCAAAATCACAGGAAATATTTAAAACAACATTGCAGGACAGTCTCAAATAAATAAAGAAAACATCTAACTATACTTTACTATATTCCTATCTGAATCTAAAAAAGTTACTATGACCTAAAACTTATTTACAGAACAACATGCAGGCAGAAGTGCAGAAGGTGGTGATGAGTGGATGTTTCCAGGTCAAAGACAAAATACAAAATGCCGTCTCTCGCTGACAGAGTTCTTAAATTAATATTAAATATTGCTGCTGGGTTAGCTTGGATGACATCACTTTTTGTCACCTGACTTTTAGTTCTCAAGCTAAACCCCCTTTGTCAGAAACTAACAGAATTTAACATCTCTGTGTGAAAAATACATATCTCTCAGATGTTTGAAGAACCTGGAAGTCATAAAATAATAAAACACTTCTGCATCTCAAACCTAGTAATTACGTCTCTTCCAAGACAATACAAAAAGCTTCCTACTCTAGACATTGTGTCTGCTACTGAACTGAAACTGAGAGCTATCTTTTATAGCATAACCATAAAACAATTTAATTTCAACTTATTTTCTTGAAGTTTTGCAAGTTAACCCTCTATGTTCTAGGTTCTACTGTTAAAACATATATATTTACACAACTGCAATAGTTTCTATACATTTATTTTCTAAGCCAGTAGGGCATGCTGTGGTTACATTTTAACTCAGCACTTTAAATCTTTACACACACTTCTGTATGAATCATATCAATATTCACAAATGGCATAGAATTATTTACAAAATTCCAGATAGCTGGGCTGGTAGTATTTCCTTTTGTGACATTTGGCATATAGGTAAAGCTTTATTTCATCTAGAAAGCATTCTTTAAATCCTTATACTGTTACTAGATAAGCAGGTAGTTTTTGGCAGAAGTTCAAGGGGTCGGTATTAAATGGTACTTTGAAGATGATAGCATTGTGGTCAGACATAGGGCATGGTGTCAGCATTACATTATCGGTTTTGGCCAATTAACAACTGGTTACAAAGACTTTGTCTATGTTGGTCTGTGTGCCAAATCTGTAAGAGTAGTGAGAATACTTCGGGGAGGGTAATATTTGTATACCGTCAATGTCAATTTGGTTTCTGTCTTTTATGTAGTTGTTCAACTGCTTGGCAACAGGGGACATCTTGAAGGGCTTAGAGCTTGTGGTATCAGTGGAGGACAAGATGCATTTAAAATCACCTGTTAATAGTAACTCACCTTTAGACTTTAATGTTATGGTGTCTAAATGTTTTTTCACAGTTTTAGTCCCAATACCCGGTATCCAGTAGGTGTTTGCAACAGTGTACATATTTTTTATCTAGTTTTAGTATGACTAAAGCAAGCATACCATCATTGCATGAGTATGAGTCAACTATTTCTGGATTTCTCATTGATTTTCTATGTAAAATTAGGACACCTCTTCTTTTGTGGTTGTAGTTTGAACTTACCAAAATCGTATAATCCTTAAAGGTTAATTTGTTTAGATCTTCTGTTACTAAGTGGGATTCCTCGATGAATGCAAAATCTGCTTTATGTAGCATTAAATATTTGTTGACACTACTCCTTTTCATTGGGTTGTTCAACCCATTGACATTAATAGATTTGTAGATAAATATTATTTGATGGAGACTGCTATTATAAGTAAAATTGAAAAGTGCTTTCCTTAATTTATTATGACAAATACATTTTTAAAACTGTTATGGAAAATTTAAAAACTCTAAATTAAAAAAAAACTATATATTTTAATGACCTTGTGCATGGATGAACTATATCCAGGCTTACTGTATCTCATAGAAGCCACAGACTAACTCTCTCATGACATCTAGTGGGAATTCCTAGCTACTGCAGGTTAATAGCAAGCAAAAGGGAAACTGCATGTACATTAAAAAAATAAAGTGGGAAAATTTCAGTTTAATATACTATGTATAAATGAACTAAGAACATGAAGCTATATACAATTTCTTAAAATTCTTTTTATCTAAACAGACTAAGACAACTTGATTAATCCTAATAATTATTTGTTGCTATGAGTAAATGCAGGACTATAATGTCATTAAAGCAGATTGGAAAAAAGATGCATTTAAAACTGTCACTGTTACAAACATATTTGTAATTCTTATTTAAATACAAATGTAATTCAGCTTAAATAAATCACTATTTACAGTAAACATATGCTTATAAGTCTTTTTAGATAAAAAATAATTGCTAAATGAATGAAAACACAGTTCAAACAATCATTCTTGAATCTGATAGGCTGTTAGAATTCAGTGAAGAGAAGCAGGTTCAGAGGTGATGCCTACTTCCTGGAAACAGCACATATTGTTTTTCATGAGTCTGTGAGCTAACTGAAGCCTTTAGAAGCTTGAGCTTGTCACAACAGTTGTCACAATTCCATCAATAAAGTAAGTAGGCAGGAAATTTCTTGTGAAGTGAAGCTTTTAAGCATAACTTGTAAAATGATGAATACTTAAAATAAAGGCTCCAAATTACCAACCATACACAGCTATAAGATATATTAGCTAAATGGAGCATATTACAGAAGTTCAGTTAAGTAGTAAATGTATATATAATAATAAAATGTCACCGCTTTCTTTTTAAAACAGTAACACAATAAGCATTTCTCTCTCCTGCAGTGATTAAATACTATGACACTAGGACTAAAACAGAAAGGGAAGGCACATACACGAAGAAATTAGTATAGAATATAAAATAAATATATATAAATATATGAAATGAGTAAGTGATTTTATACCATTTCACTAGTGCTATGCCATGTCTATAAAGAGATAAAAGTATAAAATAATAGTTTGCAGTTGGATAAGATTTTGATGTACTTGAATTTTGAGTAATATATATTATTTATAAAGTTATCATTATTGTGGGAAAGATAATAGGAGAGAAAAAAGTTACACTGCCTCCTGTGCATGATTCCAGATTATTTAGAAGGGAGAAAAAGCTTGCATGAAATGTGAAGTTATGTATAATAATTTGTCTCTGGGTTTCTTTTTTTTTTCTTTAATAGTCCACTCATTTTTAAGCTTATCTTTTTAAGTTCATTGAAGAATCTATGGGTTTAGGTTGACTTAAAAGGTTCTTTTTTTGGACAAATTTGGATATTTGTTTAAGAGAATCAAAAGTGTTCTTTCCTTCTAGCAGGGATAGTCTTATTTTTGCTGGGGATATGAGTTGTGCTTTGATACCTCCCTTTTTTGACAATTTTATTAGAGAGACACATGCTCTTCTTTTGGACATTACAAGGGGTGAAATGTCATTATCAGACCTGATAGTTTGGTCACCAATTTTTAATGGAGCAAGGGACCAGACAGTTTTTAAAACAAAGTCTTTGTCTTGAGTGGAGACAAATCTTACAATAACAGAACTTGGATGCAGAAGTTGTAGTTAATGACCTGTGTGCCCTTTCTATTCCGAAGTATAGTGCTTCAGGTAGAGTTAGGATTTTGGGAATCCAAGAAGTCAGGAAATTAATCATATTGTCCCCTCCATCTGCTCAGGGATAACATAAATTCTTATGTTGTTTCTCCTGGTCCTGTTCTCAATGTTGTCTATCTTTTCAATGAGTCTGACGTTTTCTTGAAGAAGAAAGTCTACGTCATTTTCTCTCTTTCTGTTAACCTGTAGCCTGTATCTGTTACAGAATCATCCAAAGCAGCAATCTGGGCAGTTTGTTGTTTAAGGACTTTATTTAATAAGGTTATTTGTTTGGTGGCATCTTCTTTTATATTGTCCACTTTTAAGTTTAATTTGTCTATTTTGCCCACCAAGTCTTGGACTGTAGTAAGGCTTGCCTGTATTTCTTTCTTCACTGGAGTTTCTTGCTGAGAAGATTTGGAGCTGCTTATCTTCCTTTGTGAATGTGCTTTCAATGTCCCTTCTATTTGAACGTCTGACAGGAAAATATGAGAATTTTAGCTTAAAAATGACACCAATGTGTAGTTTGTGACTTCCAGACTCTGATTTTAGTAGTTTCGGGTCTTTGTTGGTGAAATTAAATAAAAAATCCTGTCAGGAAAAAATGAAGACTGCAGATCTCAAGAATGCTGCTGCTTTTCTTACCATCCAAGCCATGCCCTCTCACAGGCAGTATTTGATATATAGATATAAACACACATACACGAGTTTATTCATTAATACTGACAGTTCAATCAACCATTCTTAAGTGCATCAAGAAAATGCATCAAGATCACGAACCATCAAAAATCTGAACTATCAAACATCATCTAATTGCAACTGGAAATGTAATAGTTTTCTTTTCTGATTGTTTAAACACCATCTCACACACCCTAACACTACAGATACAATGCTAAAATATACACTGCAACTACAAAACAAAACCTGCATAGTATTATTTTGCACTCACATTACTACCATTAAAATCAATCTGCCAATCCCATTAGCATATGTTCTACATGGGGGCTTGCCTCCCACAACCCCCTGTTTACGGCTTTTGACCCCAAACTCCATCACTTAAATATAATAATGTTATGGTTGCACAACCATGGCCAAAGTAAAGCACACACTGTTTTGCTATAGCAGTAAACACTACATGAGTCAAATACAGAAAAAACAACATATTGGGAAGATATTGGTATTTTCTTACAAGCCATATTCAGAGATACATTTATGTTAACTAAATCTTTTATTTTATTGAATATTAATGAAGAAATTGAAATGATTAAAAAAGATCTATACTTATATTGGATTATACTAGCAGTTGCTAGAAAGTACATCACTAGAAAATGGAAATCCATCTCTGAACCATCCTTTGAAGAATTTTTAAAACTGTTGAATGAAATAGCAATGATGGAAGTCAACGTCAAGGAACTAAGGATTACTCCTAAAACATGGGCTAACAACCCATGGAAAAAGATATGATCTCTAATTGAGACATTAAAAATTAACTCAGACTCTTCTTGAAGGAAGAAATTAGAGGAAGAAAAATGTTTGTTCAAACATCACACAAAACTGATTATTTTATTTTATAAACTAACTTCAGGCCAAATGTAAATAATGTATATAGTTTGTTACTCTGTTTGTACTAAGAGACAAATATCAATTAAGTCATTTATTACATTTGAAGAAAATTCAATAATTTTTTTTTTTTTAGAAAAACAGTATATATATATATATATATATGATATATAACTATCAATGAATCCTGCATCAAAATCTGCACTCAATGAAAGACATTCTCAATCAAATGAACTGCACAAGTACATAAATACAGACATGCAAATATGCATGTGTGTGTATGTGTGTATGTACATAAACACACACAGAAACACACACACACACACACACACACACACACACACACACACACACACACACACACACACACACATATATATATATATATATATATATATATATATATATATATATATAAAATATGAAAGCATTTATATTTATAGAACTGATGGGCAATGCAATGGCACAGAGGATAGTGTTCGATTCTTAGCTGGGATGCCTTCTGTATGGAGTCTGCATGTCCTCCCTGTGCTTGTGAAGGTTTCCTTCGAGTGTTCCAGTTTACTTCCACATTTCAAAGACATGCAGTAGGGAGACTGGACAGTCTAAATTGGCCATAGGTGTGATTGTGTGGTTTGGAAGAACTACCTTGGCAGGCTAGCCATGCAGCAGCATAAACCTGGGCTTTATATGATTGTCACTGTTAAAGGGACTCTTGACTCCATGTGCAAAAATGCGACAAAAGGGGCTGTCGATGTATGGATGGATGGATTTATAGAATTGCTGGTTCACTGAACAATAGTTCAGTGAAATAGTATCTCACTTGGAGGCACTTTTTTCCATTTACTGATTTGGTTTAATAGATTTAAATTGTGGTGCTTATACAGGTACAGAAGCATAAGAAATGAAATGGCAGTTACAGGGTGACTTTCAGTACATGATAACAATTGGTTTGTAGGACCTGCACCATGAGTTGTCAGGTTTGGCTGTTTTTTACACACACACACATATGTATATATACATATATATATATATATATATATATATATATATATATATATATATATATATATATATATATATAGTTGTCCTACACACAATCAGATGGACACAGTGCCTACTGGACACAGTCAAACCTTTCGCAGATGAAATAAGAATGTTATTTTTTCTTAATAAATGTGCAAATGCAGCCTTTAAAGCAAGAAAGCTGCAGCACCAAGAAAATATCAGTTTGGGACAAGAATGTGGAACTCGAGCAGGAGAGAGTGTATAAATATCCTGAACAAATATGAACAAAACTCAGTAAAGAATATTTTAGAAGACTGAAATTAATACTGAAAACAGCCCTGACATCTAGGAACAAAGTCCAAGCTATAAACCAATTTATTCTTCCTATTCCAATTTACAGTTTTGGGGTGATTGACTAGCCCCAGAAGGTATTGGAACAGCTGGACAAGAAAACAAGAAAAATGTCTCATGCTTATCAAGTGATACATAAAAAATCAGTGTATACCAAGATTATATATTCCTCATTCTGGAGGAGATATGGGCCTCCTCGAAAATGATTACATGTAAAGATCTGTAGTCATAGGACTACATACATATCTGCTGACCTCATCGGATCCAAATATAGTGAACGTTTTGAAACATGAAGAGAACAAATCTAAGATGACTTCCCTGCTTAGTGTAGCAGAAGCATATCAGTAGGAATGGAAACCAAACCAGAAGCCAAAAATCAGGCATTAATGTAAAGTGCCAAAAAACAAAAGAATATAAGGAGAAGGATCAGATAAGATGGCAAGAAATGTGGAAGAGACATAAATATAGTTACAAATACAGAAAACTCCTGGCAGAACCTTATGCCAATCAGGTTCTGAGGCAGGAATGGTTAATGAAAGGTGAATTTAAAACAAAAGATGAAAGGTTAATATTAGCAGCCTGGAATAGTGAACTATGTGCACGTTGGTTTACAAAGTCCATTGAACATGTGGGAGAAACAAACAAATGAAGGTTCTGTAAAACAGAACTGGAAACAGTCGTACATGTTGTTGATGGGTGTGATACAGTAAAGGCAGATGGCCTGTATACTGAAAGGCATAATAATGTGGCAAGACTGCTGCAGTGGGGATTGTGCAAACATTACAATACTGAAGTAGCTGAGAAGCATTGGAAACATGAGCCACAAAGCATTATAGAGACTGATGGAGTTTATATCACATGGGATTTCCCATTACCAACAGTTCAAAAAATAGATGAAAGAAAACTAGATATAGTAGTCCATCAAAAGAAGACAAAAGTAGCATTGATTATTGAAATTGCTACACCCAGTGATTACAGTGTCTTATGTACAGAGAGACACAAAGTCATAAAGTACCAGGATTTGCAGGCAGAAACGAGGGCAATGTGGAAGGATATCCAGACAGTTCCAATTGTAGTAGAAGCAATTGGTCTCATAAAAAACAATTTACAGTCTTATTTAGATATGCTTCTGATACATGTAACTCTGTATGAATTGCAGAAGGAGTCTGCTCTGGGTACACATTGAGGGTGCTATAAAGAGGATTTACTATGGCTTATGTGAATGGCAGTAAGCCGAACAGCTGATGTCCGAAACCATGGTTTCCAAGGGGCAGGAAATCGAACCAATACTGGTCTACCACGTTTAGTTGAGTTGCATGGTGCACTCGACCTTTCAGCAAGCGACATGCCGAGACTGTGGAGGGAAGTCACGCTTCAGTGAGAAACAGGGAAGTAGCCCATTTCCTCAATATAGTGGGATCTCAGAGTTGGTATATTTAATGTGCAGGGGATATAGAGGGAGCATAGCCCCCCTTCAAAATAGTAGAGGTAAGCTAACTAACATGGCTGAAAGACGGGAACATCAGAAAATGTCATATATGCGTTTTCATGTTTACTATTTTCGACATTCCGGTCTTCCGATCTTTTCAAATAAATTTTTTTCCGATGTTGCAACTGTTCGACCTGACTCCTTTCAACCATGCCATAGTAAACTATAAACAGCACTTCTGGCTAACATCAAAGAATAAAGCAATGCTAATTTCATAAACTTTAATCACACTTTTACTTAGGAATGGGGTCCAGTCCCATCATGGTATTAGATACCCAAAAGACTTGGAGAAATTAAGCAACAGATATGTGAAAGCATGGGCTATAGTCTTGGACTAGGAGGAACAGTATAAGCAATCTGTATGTGTTATAGAAAGTAATGTGGCATTGCTGTAATGTACTTGGTCGACATACTAGGTTCATAGGTTCATAGGTAGGTACTAGGCTATCTGCCCGAGGGCATTTCTAAGACTAGCCAGAGTGTGTCGGCTTTCGCCACCCCATTGATTAATTAACTGATTCTCTGTCAAGCACAGCCATTGAAGTGATCCCAGGGGTGTATTTGCTGTTACCCATCCACTCGTCAAGGTTTCTCTTGAAGAGTGTTAGTGAGGGGCTCTGCCTGATGTAATTTAGAATTTTATTCCAAAGCATGGGGAGTCTCTATTCCTCCAGCATGTTCTATTTATTGTTGTGGTGAGGTTTAGCTTACTAGAGCGTGTAGCTTGCAGTGACTTGGATTTCTTTAGGTGGAGCATGTCCATCAATTCTGAGTTGGACATGGCTTTGTAAGTCAGGCAGAGATCACCTCTGAGTAAGCAATATGCTACTGAGTACAGCCAGAGTTTTTTCAGTTGGGCTGCATAGGACATATGTTTGAGACCAGTAATCCTCTTGGTGAGGTACTTTTGTGGTCTATCCAGCTGTTGGAAGTGTCTTGTGAGGTACATCCCAAATGGGGCATTGTGCTCTATGATGGGTCTAATGAGTGACGAGTAGAGGGGCACTATAACCTCTTTATTTCTAGATGCAAACCCTTTAGTAATTAGATGGGCCACATAGAAGGATTTACTAACTACTTTGGCAATATGATTGTCAAAGGAGAGATTACTATCTACCTGGGTCCCCAGATCTCTTCTGTATTAAGGGGGCTTCCACCTATGTGGTAATTTGTGGGTGTTTTGTTTTTCCCAAACAGGATGACTATGCATTTTTTGGCATTTAGCTTGAGGCCATGACTTTGATACCAGGTGTTCATCTCAGTAAGGCCCTTTTGGTGGATGTCCGTGTCAGCCGGAAAGTCAGTTATGGCTCCCAGTTTACAGTCATCGGCAAACTTGGTTAGCCATAGTCCTCCTGTGTTTGCCTGTACTTCTGAGAAGTATATGCCAAACAGTAGGGGTCCCAGGACCAAGTCTTGTGGGACACCACTTGCGACTGGTTTAGAGTCGGACCTGAATCCCGCTATTCTTACCGTGTGAGTTCTGTCTGTAAGCCAGTTGGCAACCCATCTCATGATGTAGGGGTTTATGTTCAGGCTGGTGAGTTTTTTTGTAATACCCGAGTGGGGAATTGTGTCAAAAGCCTTGGCGAGGTCAAGGTAGGCTGTGTGAACCACCTTTCTCTCGTCTATGGTCTTGGTGACTGTCTCGAAGAAGTCAACCAGGTTTAGTAGGCATTATCTGCCCTTAGCAAAGCCAAACTGGGTTGAGTCAAGTGTTTGGAGGTTCCCAATGTCTTTGTTAATGTGTTCCATGCTAGTCAGGCTTATGGGGCGATAGTTACCAAGGTCAGTTGTGGCCCCTCCTTTGTGGAGAGGAATAACCGTTGCTGTGTGCCATTCTATGGGCACGTAGCCTGTGGAGAGGCTGAGGATGAACAGCATGTTTAGGTGGGGGTTAGTTCGTTCTGTAGTTCATGCAAGATAAAGCCTGGGACACCATCTGGTCCCATTAATGCTGTGTTTTTTGCTTTTGAAAGGGCTGTTTTCATCTGTGCATCTGTGATTTTTGGGACACTACACTTTTCCGGTATTGTTGTGGGCCCTTTTGGAGGTGAGAGGAGGGTGAAGTTTACACTGAATCTATCTGCCAGGATGTTGGCAATATCAGTAGGTTCAGTATATTTTGTGCTATTTTGCACTAGTTCAGTGCATATCTGTGAGTTGCCACTTAGATTCTTAACATAGCTAAAGAAGATTTTGTGGTTATCTTTTGAATCCTTGGCTATTTTTCTTTAGAAGTTAGCCTTGGATGATTTCATGAGGGACCTCAGTTTCTTACTGATACTGATCAGGGATGTCTTTCCTTCTTGGGATTTGCTTTTTTCTGAACTAGTTTCCTCCTTCTGTAGTATAGCCTTTTTACTGCAGGGGTCCACCAAACTGTTTTCTTTCTCTTAGAGGAGTAAGTCTTGTTTTTGCTAGGGATGGCGCGATCCATGCATCCTTGTAGGTGCTCATAGAGTGCATTTGTAAAGGTTTCTGCATCTTGAGCAGCGTTATCCCTTAGCGTGGGGGCTGTGAAACTTACAACCTCTGTCTTAAGTAAGGTGAAGTTTGCTTTAGAAAAGTTTTTTTTTGGTGGGGTGTGGACATCCAGAGTGATTAGTTTATGGCCTGATATAAGCAGTGACGGGTTGACCTCTGGTGTGGAACACCTGTCGGCCATGTTGGTGATGACTAGGTCCAATATGTTTTCACCTCTGGTAGGGGAGTTTACCAGCTGATCCAGGGTGTTTGAGTTGATGAATTCCAGGAAGCGCTGGGCCTGGGAATTTGTACTCGAGTAGTTTTCTCAGTGAATGGTAGGGTAATTGAAATTGCCCAATATCAGGGTGTTTGGTAGGACCTTCATGTTTTCCAGTGTCTCCAGAAAGGTGGAGTGGTGGCCCTGGGTCATGGAGGGTGATCTGTAGCAGGCCACAATTTGCATTGCAGATTTGCCCGATGTTAGTTGCACATGGATGATCTCAGAGGTATCATGCTGTGCCACTAACCTGGAGGTGTAGTTATCTTTGATGAATATGGATACACCCCCCTCTTTTTGTGCTTCGGACCATGTTCTCTGGCCATAAAGTGTGGTATGAGTTGTAGCCTGGTAGTGCTGGGGTGCTCTCTGGAGCCTTGAACCAGGTTTCAGTTACTGCACAGATGTCAACGTTCTCCATACTGAGGAGTGCTTCGAGCGCATGCATTTTGAGATTTAAACTCCTGGCATTGTGTAGCATAACCCTCAGTTTTTTGTTAATTGTGCTGTTTACGGAGGTGGGTTTGACTTTTGAGCCTTGCCTAAAAAAGGCATTATGGGGGCAGCAAGAGCCTTGGCCAGTATTAGAAAGCCTAGGGGTGACAGGTGCAAGCTGTCTCTTGCGAAGCAATGCGGCTTGTCGAGCATGTCGTCCCAGGCTGATAGACACTAGATCCCTTTTGAATGACACCAGAAGCTTAGCCAATTGTTGAAATTGATCATTTTTTCTTTATACTGAGATATCATTCTTCATGAGGTCAGGATGCTACTCAGGGTCAGGGTAATACCAGCCTGGGCTACATGATCAGAGAACTCTTCCATGTCTCTTTTCATGTAGTCCTTGGAGGTCCATCTCAGGTCATTCACACCAACATGAGCAATGACAGAGTCATATTTGTATTTGTTCTGGAGTGACCTGAGTGCTTGTGTTATGTGGCAGATTCTGGCTCCCAACAGGCAGCTAACAGTAACCTTCTTCTTGTCCAGCCTAGTGAGTGGGACGTCAGTGTGCCTGACTATAGAGTCACCTATTACTAGTGTGTTAGGTATGTTATTTCGCCTTAAGGGCTGTGATTGTGTGACACACTGGTTTTGTGTTTTTTGTGTTGTCTGGTTTGTGATGGGAAATGCAGGTTGTTTGGGTGTCTGCTTTGGAGGTCTCTGATGCTTGTTTTGCAGGTTTTTATTTAGAGCTCCCGAGTATGATTTTGTGTATTTATGTGTATTTTTTGCCAGTGCTGTTTTAGTAGGTCTGTGTGCAGCTGGAGTTGTGGTGCAAGTGTTAACCTTCTCCTCTTGACTGTCTGTTCCAGTCTTGGGTGGAGACAGCTTATCTTCCAGTTTGGCTGTATAATTGCATATCTCACATATGTTAGTGTTTTGTGGTAGGAGGAGAGGGTTATCTGTGTACATGAGGCAGTTGTAACATTGCCTCAGGATACCCAGATTCACCAGCTGGACTGCAGAGTGCACCTGAAGTTGCCCTTTGGTCATGCCTGAATAGTAGGGTGAGCTGCTTAGATGCTTGGTTGGTGAGGGGTGAATAAAGAGCCTTGCCCTGCTGGGCAATCAGTGTCAGGGTATATTAGTGCTTGCTATTAGGTCTGAGCAAGTGCTGGGCTGTAAGATGCTTTTTGAGTGCTTAGGTTGAGATTTAGACTAGTTTCAAGGGAAAAACTGAAGAGGAGATTTAGTGGAGCCGGGAATAATTTAACTGTAGCTAACCGGCACTGCCCAGTGCGTAAAACCGTGCAAACACGGTTTTTATAGTAGGGAAATGAAAGAGATAGAAATTAGCCCAAAATGGCCAATAAACTACTAACTTCTGGGCTGGAACCACTCCTCCAGGGACAGATAGGTTGCTCAAAGCTCCCCTCTCTCACAGGTGAACAGAGAAACTTCCTTCTATCCAAGTAAGGTATGGGCAACTCAGAAACTAGTATCACAGCCCTGAATTCAGCACTAGCCGGAAAACTGGACTATACTAGCTTAGAAAGGCAGGAAACAAGGAATGTTTTTTATTGTTTTGTTTTTTTTTTTTTTAAAAGATAATGCAAAAACAGTAAAAAAATACACTTAAAACAGCTTTAAAACACTACAAATGTTCAGAAAAGGCTATTGCACTTCAGTGTGTAGCCTACAACAGTTAAACAAATTATTTAAACAAAAAAACAACTTTTTTAAAGTTGCAGGCAGTCAAATAAGTACAATATGTGAAAAAAAACAATCTTTTAAATCACAATAAACGTTGGAAAATCTGCAGTTAAAAAAGTTAAGTACAGCAAGAAAGTACAGAAAACTAATACTTAATCACTCCAAAGTCTCTCTCCTAAGCTAGAAGGCTTGTATCAGTTTAAGGCTTTCTAGTGCTTCCCAGTAGGTTAGTTACAGGAAAGATGGGAAAGAAGCACAGATGTGGTCTTTTAAACCAGAAAGTTGAAAGAGATGGACAAACTGTCCAAATGATCAATAAACTACAATTTCTGAGTCAAGAACCTCTCCTCTCATGGTAGACAGGCTACCTAGTGCTTACCACTCCCACTGATAAGCTAGAAGGCTTTCCTCCAACACAGAAAGGCTTGCGGGGCTCAGAAGCTTACATACAGTCCTGGATACAGCAACTCTGTATCTGGACTAGGCTAGTTACAGGAAAGGTGGGAAACAAGCGCAAGTATGGCTTTTAAACCAGGAAGTTGAAAGAGATGGACAAAAGCTGCCCAAATGGCCAATAGCTACAATTTCTGGGCCAGGAACCACTCCTCTTGTGGTAGATAGGCTACCTAATGCTTACCACTCCCACTGATAAGCTAGAAGGCTTCCCTCCAACACAGAAAGGCTTGGGGGGCTCAGAAGCTTACAAAGAGTCCTGGAATACAGCAAATCTGTACCTGGACTAGACTAGTTACAGGAAAGGTGGGGAACAAGTACAAACATAGGCTTTTAAGCCAGCAAGTTGAAAGAGATGGAAAACTGCCCAAACGGCCAAATAAACTACAATTTCTGGGCCAAAACTCACTCTTCCTGTGGAGGATAGGCTACCTAGTGCTTACCACTTCCACTGATAAGCTAGAAGGATTTCCTCCAACACAGAAAGGATTGGGGGCTCAGAAGCTTACTAACAATTCTGGATACAGCAACTCTGTAACTGGACTAGGCTAGTTATAGGAAAGGCGGGAAACAGTCACAAGTGCGGCTTTCAAGCCAGAAAGTTTAAAAAGATGGAAAAAACTGCTCAAACAGCCAATAGCTACAATTTCTGGGCCAGGGACCACTCCTCTTGTGGTAGATAGGCTACCTGATACTTACCACTCCCACTGATAAGCTAGAAGGCTTCCCTCCAACATGGAAAGGCTTGGGTGACTCAGAAGCTTACAAAGAGTCCTGGATACAGCAAATTTGTACCTGGACTAGACTAGTAACAGGAAAGGCAGGAAACAAGCACAAACACAGGCTTTTAAATCAGATGGTTGAAAGAGATGGAAAAGCCTCCCAAATGGCCAATAAACTCTAATTTCTGGGCCAGAAACCACTCCTCCTGTGGTAGATAGGTTACCTAGTGCTTACCACTCCCACTGATAATCTAGAAGGTTTCTCTCCAACACAGAAGGGCTTGGGGGGGGCTCAGAAGCTTACCAACAGTCCTGGATACAGCAAATCTGTACCTGGATTACACTAGTTATAGGAAAGGCGGGGACCAAACGCAAAACGGGCTTTTAACCAGAAAGTAGAAAGAGATGGAAAAACTGCCCAAATGGCCAATGAACTACAATTTCAGGGCCAAAGCATACTCTTCCCATGGTAGATAGACTACCTAGTGCTTTCCAGTCCCACTGATAAGTTGGAAGGCTTCCCTCCAACACAGAAAGGCTTGGGGGGCTCAGAAGCTTACCAACAGTCCTAGATACAGCAAGTCTGTATCTGGACTTGACTAATTACAGGAAAGTCAGGAAACAAGCTTAGAATTTTTTTTGTTACAGAAAAGCAGCTAAAACAGCAGTAAATATAATTCAAATTGTAGTGCAGGCCAGCACACCCAAGCGTGTAGCAACACTACGGCAAATACAGTTCAAATAAATGCAATTAAATTAACAAATGACTAAAAAAAGTGCAGAAGGCAGTAAATTAGAAGGCTACTAACAAGCAGTAATAAGTGCATAGTAAGAGCGACTGAACAGATAGCACACAGAGGAGCAACTAAGACAGTTACAGTAAGAGCAAATGAATAAGATATATATATATATATATATATATATATATATATATATATATATATATATATATTTATATATATATATATATATATATATATATATATATATATATATATATATATATATATATATTTTTTTTTTTTTTCTTTTTGAAGGAAGGAAAGAGCAGGATTAAGAGGCTACATGGGGTTGTCCTTCCCAAATGCTCTCTTTGTACACAGTAGGACTGTCTGAAATCAGAATATGATCTCACTGCACTCAGTTGAGTGAGCAAATGAGATGGGCCCAGAAGGAGTATCCAAATACAAATCTACAAGAGGGGCGGGCAATTTCAAAACCATCAAAAGTGTATAGAGACAGTCACAATTTAAGTTGAGTTAATATTCAGTAAAAAACACAAATAAATAAATTAAATACAGTACTATATGCAAAAGAGCAGATAAAAGTGTACTTAAATTCACTTATACATCCAGCTGATTTCAGGTAGATGTTAGCCAGCCAAAGCTCTGATATTAAGCAGCGATAACTCAAAATGTACCACTTATATAAGGCGAGACAGAATGTCAGTGATGAGCTGAAACTACCCACACTGCTATCAATGGCTACACAGAAATTCTAAAAAGTACTCTTTAGAGAGACAGCCACAACTTCAGTTGAGTTAATATTCAGTGAAAAACACAAATACATAAATTAAATACAGTACTATATGCAAAAGAGCAGATAAAAGTGCACTTAAATTCACTCATATGTCCAGCTGATTTCAGGTAGATGTTAGCTGGCCAAAGCTCTGATTTTAAGCAGAGATAACTCAAAATGTACCACTTATATAAGGCAAGACAGAATGTCAGTGATGAGCTGAAACTATCCTCCCACTGCTATCAGTGGCTACACAGAAATTCTAAAAAGTACTCTGTAAAGAGACAGCCACAGCTTCAGTTGAGTTAATATTCAGTGAAAAACACAAATAAATAAATTAAATACAGTACTATATGCAAAAGAGCAGCTCAAAGTGTATTTAAATTCACTTATACGTCCAGCTGATTTCAGGTAGATGTTAGCCGGCCAAAGCTCTGATATTAAGCAGAGATAACTCAAAATGTACCACTTATATAAGGCAAGACAGGATGTCAGTGATGAGCTGAAACTACCCCCCACTGCTATCATTGGCTACACAGAAATTCTAAAAAGTACTCTGTAGAGAGCTACATCCTGGTGATCTTAAATAATAGCTGTGTAGGTGAGTTACATATGCCTACAAACTGTATATTTCATTAATTCCATTTGGAAGTGAGTCTGGCACATCTCTTAACCCCCTGCATCTCTAAAACTAATGAAGTGCAGAGGGAATTAACAGTAAATATTACAAAACAAAACAGTTGTTTGGGATTTGGGAACTTAATGTGAACAGTGACCTAACTTTTGACGAAGATGTGTCTGTTGTTGTAAGAAAGACCTTTTATATTACACAGCTTACAAACAAAGAGGTTGTGTCTAGATCTAGGGGTGTCATTGTTCCCATGTCCTCAGCCCTCATTAGGCCAGTCATTGAATGTAATGCCCCCTTTAGCATGCACCCATCCAGACACATGCAGCAACTAGAACTCCCACAGAGGTACCTTACTAAAAGCATACAAGGCCTAAACAACATGACCTAAGAGGTGACTGGTGTTTGGCATACAAGGCATCCTCCAACCCATTACTGATGGATTTACTGCACATCATCAAGTCAATAAGCATCAGAAATAATCTTTTTGGGGATCTAAACTTCTTCTGCAACATCAACAGAATGGTTTGGAAAGACAGGTATATTTCACAGAGGATATTGCTGCTATGGAACAGACTCCCCATCCACATAAAACGGACTTCCTCCCTAATGGATGGGGATCAGAAAATTCACCCCAGGACTTAATCCCTGTTAGTCTAATGGACAGAATCAGCTCCTAAGTGCTTTATCCCATGCATGGCTCCTCTCAAAAAGGGAAACTGGCTAGGCTTAAAATGGCTCACAAGTGCAGCTAGCCTAGCACTTAACTATGAACCTATGAACAAGAAAAGTGGTCAGCATGCTTTTACACATCAGTGCATAATTTATTGCTTGTTCTTATTATACTATAAAATGTAATACTCTAACTATAAAAACTATGAGCACCTTTTATAAATCTCACTTCAAGCACTCAGTGTGCTTTTTGAAGTCTAATGCTAACAAATTGAGCTGGCATCACATAAACAAAATGTAAATTATATGCACAATTTTACTGAGGAAACTTATCGGGCTTATCTTAAGAATACTGTGTCTAATTGCTGATTGCTTCATTATGCAAAATGCTTGCTTATCAAATAGCTAATGCTTGTCTGTAAGTAAAATGCTATGTTTCATAATGATTCAGATTTGAGATAAGGGAATAGCGTTAACCTCAGCCCTATGTCTCACATACACACACGCACACACACACACACACACACACACACACACACACACACACACACACACACACACACACGCACACACACACACACACACACGCACATGCGCACGCACACACACACACACACACACACACACACGCACACATTTAAAAGTATACTGCAGAATCTTTCTTTATTCTTGCATTCTCATTTTCCATTGATGAAAGCATATCAGTAGTGCTGATGACTTAATACATCTTCGGAGTTTAGAAGTATTTTTGTGTTAACAGCCTTATATAGCAATCTAGGTGGCAGGGCATTCATCTGTCAAATATTGCGCAGTGCCTCAAACTCTTTCTAGTTTGAGCCTTTATAAAGTTACATTTATACACAAATAGAATACAGCTAGATGTAAAGTCATACTCACTTACCACAAAATCTCTTAGCAAACTTAGATTGGTTCTCTGCAAACGTTTGCACCCAACCCTCACTGGACACCTTCAAAAATTCATGCTCACTCTTAGAGACCTCTGTGAAATGCCCCTGCTTCCAGCAAACTTCCCTTTGAAATTGACTGTTCATCACTGTTACTTTCTTCCTCATAGCTTTAAACTAATTGCAGCTGCTTTTGTTTCATAATCTTTGCTTACTTTTCCCTCCGTAACTCTACCTATGTCTTATCCATTGTTGTTATGCTTGTACATTTAAACAATCACTTCTCAGCAACTTCACAGCATTGGTCTTCAAAGGTATTGCTAGTACTAGTTAACTGTTAAACTAATTTTTTCATGGAGGCATAGATTCCACTGGTGCATATAGGAGACTATATGTATTTTGTAAATACTTCTATAAAGATTTGAAACTACATATATTTTATAAATATTTTGGCTTGCCACAGCTTCACTGTTCTGATCTTTTTTCCTCTCGCTCCGGATGTGCAAACTGTCCCTCAAAACCTCTGTTCATCATTCCTGAGGCATGTTTAACTTCTTATTAGACCACAGTCGGGTTTTCCACCCCGACAGAGTGCCTGTAATTTATTTTAACGTGATTTTCACTCGATCGTGTTCCTGTGACTGAAATAAAACTTTACTAATGTATGTTTAAGTTTATATTTTATAATATCACTTACTATAATACACAAGTGTGTGCACTGCTAGGCCTGTTAGCTTCCTACTCTCCAGTTTTTTTCGTCCCTCTTTGGTAATTACCCACAGTTAACCCAGGTTTGAATTTTCTTCCGTAGTTACTGGTAATACATCCTAATTACCTGTCTTGTCTCTGGCACTGCCTAAATCTTATTATTATGCACCAATGACTTTTATGTTTGTTTTTTCTAAGTTAACAGTACCCAGTAACTTTATTATTTTTTTTTACTATCTTTACGGGACAATACTACCTGATTCATTAGCCCTCACTATGCTCTGGTTCACTCTGCTCCCCTACTCTAGCCCCATTCCCACCGACCCCCACTTCAAACACCTTTATAGTTACCCAAGCCACATCCCTTAACACAAACAACCAATTTAACCACATCCTGCTAAACATATCCACCACTCCCACTACACCTTTTAAGGCATCCCACTCTAATTCCCACTACACCCCTATCCAACTCCACATTACATCCAACTTTAACTTACTCACAATTACCACAGCTATCATTAAACAGCCCTTAAACACAAAATGTTACCATTGCAAGGTCTGCTAATAGGAATCCTCCTCATCCTAGATCACGCCACCATCTATCATCACAACATTAATCACAAGCTAATGTTACAATCCCCCATCTACTCAAACCCTCCTTAAACCAAGCCATACTTACTATTAATCACTCCATCTTTATTCAACAGCTCACACACAGACACTGCCCTATTTATAATCGCCCAGTTTCATACAAAAGCTCACATCTCGCTACAATATGATAAGGTCATCTCTAAATACCTATTATTGATCATCCACACAGCATCTAAACTAATATTAAGTGGTGATATACACCCAAATCCTGACCCAACATCTAACCCTAGCACCACTAACAACCCAGTTACACACACAATATACTCTCTCAGAAAACCATGAAACCTCCTTATTTTCAATATTAATATCAGAAGCATGCTTAAGAAAATAGCAGAACTGCATGCAACTCTATCGCTATATTCCCCTGACATTGTTGTTCTTACAGATACCTGGCTAAAACCACATATTAAGGATAATGAATTACTACCTCCAGGCTATAATATACTGAGAAAGGACAGAACACATAAAAGAGGTGGCGGTGTTACCCTACTTTTCAAAAACAAACTTACTATAGGTACTACAGAGACTCACATCCCTACCTTCAATAATGCAGAGACTCTATTTACCAAAATAATAATAAATTTAAAAAAGCATCTAAACATTATCGGTGCTTATATTCTCCCAAGAATAACATTAATACTGCAGAATCCATCCCCCACTAGGCATCTCATACTCCCCCTCAAGAAACAATTATACTAGGAAAGTTTAACATAGATTGGTCTACCTGCAACTCCCCCCTCCCTAGTTACCACATAAATCTACACTGCTTTTCTCACTTAATCTATACTCTCACTAGATCAGATAAAGCAACCAAAAAATAATCAATTCTTGATTCGATCCTTACAAACCATCCTTATCTATCACATTACTCTGGTTCCCTACCTGACACCCTTAGTGACCACCTCGCTACATTCGTAATTAGACAGAAAGCTAAACCCATAAATACAACCTCTCATCCACAAATTTGTTATACAAAAAATGTCAACCCCAAGACCTCATAACAGCTCTAACCCACTGTAATTGGACACCTCTCTTATATCTCCCTCTTGACAATGCCATAGACTACTTTGGCAATATTTTCCTGAGGATACAAAATCACCTTTCCCGTACCAGAATAATTAGAATAGAGTCCAACTATCCTCCCTGGCTCACCAAAAGTATCCGTACTCTCCTAAAACAAAGAGATAAGGCATGGGAAGCATGGCTTCACAAAAAAACTTATGCAATTAGACAAATATAACTTGAACTAGAAAACACAGCCAAAAAACAAATAAAAATGGATAAGAAATATTACTACTCAGTAATACAAACAAAACACAAATATCAACCTCAAAAATTTGGGGCAGAAATCAATAAAATCTTATAAAGAGGGAAAACCAGAACAACACCCCCAAATACTGATACCACTAGAGATGATATTGTCACTCAATTTAACCAGTACTTCACCAGTTCCATTATAAACCTTACTAATACTTGTTTCCTCACAATGTATTCTGATCCCAATACCTTAACAACAGATCAAAACTGCTTCTGCCTACAGCCAATATAAACCAAATCAATTTATAGCTACTTGACAAAACTTAAACCCACAACCTTAGCGGCTGACAAACTCCCTGCAGAATACCTCAAAATCGCAGCCAAGGCTATCTCTTATGCTGTCTCCCTACTTATAAGTAGGTCAATCTCAGAACAATTCATCCCAACTCTCTGAAATATTTTACACATAATATCACTTCATAAATGTGGTAATTCAACCGAACTACCAATTATTGGCCTATTGCCATACTATCCCCTCTGTCAAAAATTCTAGAGAAATGCATTCATTCCCAAATCCTTAACTATCTCCTAACTAATAATCTCTGAGGTAACACACAATATGGTTTTCGACCTAATCATAGCACAACCACAGTCCTTATCAGTTTTTCCAATACTGTAAATCAACATCAGAACAATGGTAACCTGGTCTCGTCTATCTTTCTTGATCTGTCTAAGGCATTTGACACCGTCTCCCATCCCAAGCTTCTAACTGCACTCGCAAAACTCAATCTAAGTAATTCTACTCTATTTTGATTCAAAAACTATCTATCTAACTACCAGCAAGCCGTAAAATGTCAAAACTCTCTATCTCCTCTCCTCCCAGTAACCTTAGGCATCCCACAAGGACCCATCCTTGGACCTCTTCTCTTCACAATATTTACCAATGACCTTCACAAAGCCACAATCCATGCTGATGTGGTCCAGTATGTCGATGACTCCACACTAATTTGCTCTGCCCCCTCTCAAAATCCACAGACCCCATTCCTCCATTTAAAATAATCCCAACAGACAATACTTCCATCTCACCAGTCTCACAAACTAAGCTATTAGAAGTTATCATAGATAACAACATGAAATTCGACAAACATATAGCACAAACTATAACTAAAGTCCATTAAAAATTCAGCACCCTCTATAGATGCAAGAACTACCTCACCAATAACAGCAGAGCCATCATCGCAAAAAAAAAAAAAAACACCTACTCTCTACACTACTGTATGCTTCTCCTATACTAACTAACCTAAACAAAGGAGATTTAAATAAATTAACCAACTGTTATAATGAAATATCAAAGTTTGCTACTTACTCAGCTTTCAGGTCCCACCACTGTTTAGCCCTGAAACAACTATCCTGGCTAGAACTACCAAACTTACTCACCTGTAACCAGCTCACGATTGCTCATCAGATCTTGTACCATCCCCAAAAAACTCCAGCCCTGCAAGGCCTACTAAATCTCTATACTAACAACCATCTCCTAAGATCCACCAACAAAGCATTAGTTGAAACATCCAAAAGTAAGAATTGTTCAGGTTACCCCCTGTACTCTAGTGCCACTGCAAAAATATGGAATAGCCTTCCCCCAGAAATCTGGATCCTAGATAATAAACATAACTTTAAAATCCTTCTCTGATCCTACTTAACCAGCTCATGGAAAGGTACCTGCTTAGACAAAGGATAACCTCTCACCAGATCTAATATCTTACTGTATCCCAGATACCTCATATAGGCTTCTGCACATATTCCGTATATATACATACAAACACTGGTTTGCCTGTTTGTCAAGTGTCTCATTTGATTTAAAGTTATTCCTTAAATGAGTTAGGGTTTACTTGCCTCCTAACTACCTTATTCCTTAAGGAAGTTAATGATTTATTTTGCTATTACTTTCTAATCTAATTTCTAGGAAAAAATTTCTCTCATACCCATTTTACATATATTTTTTAAGTATATCCGTATGTGTACATTTTGTTTTGCCAATCTTGTGCTGTATGATACTTTTCTCTATTGATTATTTCTATGTATAATTGATGTGTGTGTGTGTGTGTGTGTGTGTGTATATATATATATATATATATATGTGTGTGTGTGTGTGTGTGTGTGTGTGTGTGTTTAATTCTGTATTGCTATTCTTGTACTATTTGGAGCTTTTCTCCCCGGGCCTCTGCTGAAAATGGGCAACCTGTCCAGTCAAACCCTCCCAGTAAACAAATGTAAGATAAATAAAATAAATAAATACCAGAAAAGGGTCAGCCTGACTAGGCCATCTTCCCAGTTACAAAATTAAATAAATAAATAAAATAAAAAAACAACACAACAATGGTCTTCACTTAAAAAGCTGGGTGCTATTGCAATATATTGGGCACAGAATTATTTTAATATTTATTTTATTTATTTATTTATTTAACATTTGTTTACCAGGATAATCCGGCTGTACAACTGGTGTCTGTTTTCAGCGGAGTCCTGGGGAGAAAAGCACCAGACATTACAGAAAGTAAAATAATGACAATAATATAGTATAAAAAAGAAAAAGAAAAAAATGTATTCAGTAGCATAATAGGAAACATATATGTAGTAGATGAAGTTATACAGAAGACTTAATCAGCATGGATAGAAGATAGTGTAACAAGCATTTGCCAGATTGTAGCAATATATACAGTATGTACAGTAATCATTGGTCGATAGATAATTTGATGAAAAACCCAGAGCATAAGGGTGTAACAGTAGGAACTGTTACAACATTAAGTCAAGGTGTTGATATGAATTCAGGGGGGTGGGTTGCAGTTACAAAATTGGTTACTGTAGAGGTAAGTTTTAAGGAGGTTTTTGAAGGAAGACAAAAGTTTGGTTTTGCATTCTGAGGTCAGAGGGCAGGGTGTTCCATATTTTTGTGACTTCATTGGAGAAGAGAGAATCACCTGAGCTATTTTTGCAAGGGATAGTAGTGATCAGGGCTTTGTGGCAGGATCATCAAATCATGCATAATCCAGTATCTCGTGTAGGTCAACTGCAGCCTGATATCACACCTTTTCTGGTGACCTTATATAGAGTCATACATAAATAGATTGTGACTAGGCTAATGACCCGGGAGGCTTTTCTAAGCCTAGCCAAGTTTTCCCAAAAGAATAATGATGTCCTGTATCCAAACAGAAATTTGAAGGCCAGGCATTTATAAGCCACCATTGTCCATAAGGGACATGGGTGCCAGGCCCACTGAAAATTTCCTGTTCCCCATCCACTGATTTAGGTTGTGCTTAAACTAGGTAATAGATGAACTCAGCTTCACATGGATGTTCCATAGAAGGGGCAGTCTCTGGGACACCTATCTGTCTGTCCAGCATGTTTTATTTAAGTCACAGACAAAATTCAGGTCCCTAGACCTTGTATTTGTGGACTGTTTGACTTACGAATATGTAGGCAATTCATTAGTGTGGGGTTAGTGGATGCCTCATAATCCAAGCACAGATCACCCCTCAGCAAAATATATATATATATATATATATATATATATATATATATATATATATATATATATATATATATACACACGAGACTGAAAAGAGAGAAAGGGCTTTAAGGTGCTCTGCATAAGGCAAGTTTGTTACCCCTTGTATTCTTTTTGTAATGAACCTCTGACGTCTCTGTAGTTGCTGCAGATGCTTGATCAGGTACATACCAAAGGCAGCATTGTACTCTATGACTCATCTGATAAAGGCAGAGTACTTTGGGATAATGATCTCTTTGGACCTAGATGCCATGCCCTTACTTATAAGTTGTTCAACATAAAAGTATTTCCTCACCACTGTGGCCACATGGTGGTCTAAAATAAGGGTACTGTCTACGTGCATACCTATATCCCTGACCACTGGGTCGACTCTTATGGTTTTATTGTCAACATGGTAATTAATCAAGATGGTTGACTTCCCAAAGGGTACAATTATGTATTTCTTAGCAGTGAGTTGAAGACCATGGCTTTGGCACCATTTGTTAGGCAGAGATAGGCCTTCTTGAAGAATGTTAGTGTCTTCAAGGGAGACAATTATAACCACTAGCTTGCAATCATCTGCAAACTTAGTTGTCGATACACCTTTAGCATTTGTTTCCATTTCAGAGAAATAGATGCCAAAATAAGAATGGGCTCAGTACTGAGCCCTGGGGGACTCCACTAGTGATTGGTCTCCTGGTTGAGGTGTCCTCACTTATTCTGACCTCCTGGGTCCTATCAGTGAGACAGTTGGCTATCCAGTGGGTGATAAAAGGGTTTATACCTAAATTAGTGACCTTGTCTGTAATACCTGAGTGGGGTATTGTATCAAAGCCTTGGCCAGGTCAAGGTAAGCTGTGTCCACATTCTTGCCTCAAATATTCATGAACAAAGATGAACTGTGATAGGTCTAGTGTTTGCAAGTTACCTATCTCCTCATTTATCATGTTCATGACGATTCCTTCCATGGCCTTACATATGAGGCTGGTCAGACTTATGGGCATGTAGTTACCCGAATCAGTGGTTAAACCTCCTTTGTACAGGGGAACGACTGCAGTCATCTTCCATTCCTTAGGTACAAACCCGACTGTAGGCTGTAGTTGAAAAGTGATTCAACTGGGCCAAAGAGGTTATGTTTCATGCTATTTAGCAAGCATCCTGGGATGTTATTGGGGCTCATCGATGCAGTGTTTTCAGCCTTAGAAAGTGCATTGATGACCTGCTCCCCAGTAATGGTAGAGGAGGTATTGTGGTATGTGGTATATCCTTTGGACTATTGAGGGGAGGGGGAATAAATTTGAGCTGAACCTCTCAGCCAAAAAGTTGGCAATGGCATCTGGTTCAGTGTGGGTAATGCCACTTACAACATATTCTGTGAATTGTTGCATATTTCCCCTGCAGTTATGAATATAGCTGTAGAAGCCTTTGTGGTTGTTCTTTGCCTGAGAAGCTATTTTTTTTCTTTAAATTTAGCCTTTGAAAGATTAATTAACTGTCCTAGCTGCCTGTTTAGATTGGTCAGGAGCTTTTAGTATGTATGACTTTTTTCCTCATATGCTTATTTAAACTGGAGATGTTTTTGTTTTATTTTTGAAGACTGAAAATGAGCTTCTACCCAGTTGGAGTTTCCCGGTAGTCATATGTCAATAAATAAATAAATGTAATTCAGAATGCTGCAAACCATTAGGCAAAGTCTATAATCAAGAAAGATGACAGAAAACTACAAGTACTGCAAAAATAGTAGATAATCTGAAATAGAAAATCAAGAAGTTTTATTTATTTACACAAAACAAAAGAATAAAACAACAAATAGCCAAATGTTCAACTTTTAATAAAACAATATTAGTCTCCAGTGCATTGGCTTGCACAAAGCCTTCAAGGAGCAAAACTTACCTAAAACATCAATAATAGAATCAATTACTTAAACAATTAAATATAATTATACAATTAAATGTAATTATACTTGATATTTCCAGCAACATTCAGTATTAAGCCCCCTAGGGGTCAAAGTGGAATATTTCAATATAAATAAAGCTTCCTTGTGAAGCAATTTTCTTTTTGTATTGTAATGCTCTAGTTCATGTTCGATTTTTTCTAAAATAGTTGCCTTTAAACCATTTAAATCACCATTATTAAAACACTTAAAATGTTGAGCTAAAGGGCTTTCAGGTTTACCAGATGTAATGTCCCTAAGATGTTCTTGTAATCTAGTCTTGAAAGCTATTTTACTTTGTCCCACATAAAATAAACCACACTCACATTTAATTACATTTATTATACATTCTGTGAGTCTATTAAATTCCCCATAGGTTTAAAAGGTACATCATTTATCTTATCAAATGTCTTAACTATATATGTACAACTAATACACCTATTACGAGAAAAAGTAACAAAATTACTAACATAATATGTCAAAGCATCAGGTCTCTTAAACTTACTATGTACCACAATATCTTTGATATTCGGTCCTCTCTTATATGAGAACATAGGTATTTTATTCGTTACAACTTGTAATTCTTTGCATTTATGCAAAAAATCCCAGTGATATAATAACATCTTCTCTATTTCAGAACTCAAAATATTGTAAGTGGTGACGATAAAAAAATCTATTTTTCACATAGTTTTCATTTTTTTGATGTTTGCATATTCCTGTATTAAATTTATGTGCATTATTATCTAAAGTGTTTGCCCAGATTTTATGTAATGCTGCCACAACTGTAGTTTTTTCAAATCTTGTATTAAGAAACATGTCAGCTGTAAATATTAATTCTTTCCCATAATCTCAGTATCATTACATAAAAGAGAAATCTGCAAAAACTCTCCAAAAGGGACTGACTTCAAGGCATGAGATGGATGACAGCTACTGCCTTGCAAAAACTGATTACTTTCATTAAATTTACAATGAATACTCGTTCCTATGGAATCATCTTGTTTCCCTTGCTAAACTAGATCTAAAAAAGTGAATATTTGTCCAAACTGTAACCCATCAAATTTAATATGAAATCTATTCTGATGTAATTTATCCATACACACTGATATTTGCTCCATGCCACCCTGACACAAAAAGATTAAGTCATGAATGAATCTAAAATACTTCACAACAACTTACCAAAAACTCACTCTTATAGATGTATTCTGATTCAAACATGCCCATGAATAAATTGGCATACACTGGGGCAAATGGCGCCCCCATTGCCATTCCTTGAAACTGATGATATAATACTTCTTCAAATTCAAAATAATTGCGAACTAAACTAAAATAAACCAACTCCATGATATAATTTGCAAGGGGGGAGTGACGACCGTGCCCTGGCCCAGCAATCAAGGAGCCTCAATCCTCACCACTAACACCAGGGAGGTTGTCTCATAGAAGAGGAAAGGATAACTAATACACACAGTAAAGTACAATTTCCCTTAAGTGCACACAGAGATCACAGTCAGTTTGGGGCTGGTTGCTCCTTTGCTCACCAGGTCCCCAATAAGACTCCCCACTAGCACAGCTATAGGGTCCAGGTCTCAGCCTAACTGGGCAAGCTAAAACGTCCAGTACTCTCTCTGTCCAATCAGAGCTTCTTGTCTCTGCCCAAGTAGCTGATACATACACACACACACTCACTTTCAGAAGAAGTTATACATCCACACAGACTTTCCTGGGAAAAGGCTGGCACAGGTTCTCCAACTGTGCCCCTATTACCCAGACCATACGGTAGTAATTCCTGCCACCACCCAGTTAATTATCAGCTACTAAAAGGCCCTTAAAAGGATGTCCAATTATTACTGTGCAATATTACAATCCAATGGTAGTATGACTAATCAGTCTCAAGGCTTATTGGAAGGGCTTATTACAATAAACTCTATAGGTTCATAGGTTCATAGGTTCATAGGTTCATACTAGGCTATCTGCCCGAGGGCATTTACAAGCCTAGCCCATCGTTTTGTGGCTTACGCCACCCCTTTAGTATGGGGAACTATACCCATTATTTTGCTGTGCCTCTGTCGAGCAGTGACACTGAGGTAATCCCTGGGGTATATCTGCGATCTCCCATCCATTGGTCAAGATTTCTCTTGAACAAGGCCAGCGAGGTGCTCTGCCTCACATGTACCGGGATTTTGTTCCACAGCATAGGGAGTCTTTGGGTGATGAATCTATCCCTCCAGCACGTCCTATTAATAGCCGTGTCGAGGTTTAAGTCTCCGCCCTTGTGGCTCTGATGGATCTAGATTTTTGAGTTGAAGCATATTCATCAAATCTGGGTTTGACATGGCCTTGTATGTTAGGCAAAGGTCACCTCTGAGCAAGCGTGCGACTGAATAGAGCTGGAGTTCTTTCAGTCGGGCAGCAAAGGACAGATTTTTGAGACCCTTTATCCTTTTGGTGAGGAACTTTTGTGGCCTCTCCAGCTGCTGCAAGTGTCGGGTCAGATACATCCCGAATGGGGCATTGTACTCAATCATTGGTCTGATGAGTGATGAGTAAAGGGAGACTATGACCTCCCTTGATCTAGATGAGAATCCCTTCATGATAAGGTGGGCAATGTAGAAGGTCTTCCTAACTACTTTAGCTACATGGGTGTCGAAAGACAGACTACTATCAACCTGGGTCCCCAGGTCCCTGATAACTTCTTTTGTGCTCAGTGGATTGCCACCTATTTGGTAGCTAGGGGTAACCTTGTTTTTCCCAAAGGGTATGACAATGCATTTTTTGGCATTTAACTTCAGGCCGTGGCTCTGGCACCAGTTATCCGTTTCTGTGAGACCCTTCTGAAGGATATCTGTGTCAGATGTGTTTTCTACTATGGCCCAGTTTGCAGTCATCTGCAAACTTTGTCAGCCATAACCCTCCTGTGTTTGCTTGTACTTCGGAAAAGTAGATGCCAAACAAGAGTGGGCCCAGGACTGAGCCCTGTGGGACACCACTTGTGACAGGTTTTGAGTCTGACATGGCGCCAGCAACTCTGACCCTGTGGGTTCTGTCACTCAGCCAGTTTGCAACCCATCTTGTGATGTATGGGTTAACATTTAAGCTGATGAGTTTTTCAATGATACCTGAGTGGGGTATTGTATCGAAGGCCTTAGCCAGATCGAGGTAGGCTGTATGGACTGCCTTCCCTCGTCAATGGCTTTGGTGACTGTTTCAAGAAGTCAACCAAGTTTAAAAGGCATGATCTGCCTTTGACAAAGCCAAACTGGGTTGGATCCAAAGTCTGCAAATTCCCTATGTCTTTATTTATGAGGTCCATTATGATCCTCTCCATGGCTTTGCAGATAAGGCTTGTCAAGCTAATGAGCGGTAATTTCCAGGGTCGGTGGAGGCACCGCCTTTGTGAAGTGGGACCACAGTTTCAGTGCGCCACTCCTGGGTGCGTATCCAGAGGTAAGACTTTGATTAAACAGCTGTCCTAGCTGTGGGTTTAATTCCTCATTGAGTTCGTGGAGCACACAGCCGGGGACACCATCAGGTCCCATGGATGCTGTGTTTTTGCTTTGGAGAGAGCAGTTCTCACTTGGGCTGGAGATGTTTGGGGGCTGCAATCGTTTGGTATAGATATCTCTCCTTTTGGGAGTTTGCACTGAACCTGTCAGCCAGTATGTTGGCAATGTCTGTAGGATCAGTAATCTTCACATCATTTTGAACTAGTTCTGAGCATATCTGGGAGTTTCCTCCTAGGTTTCTAACATAGCTAAAGAAGGCCTTATGATTGTCTTTTGAGTCTTTAGCTATTTTTCTCTCGAAATTTGCTTTGGATGATTTTATGAGAGCTCTTAGTTTTTACTTATAGTGATCAAGGGTGTCTTACCTTTTAAGGATTTTGCTCTATCTTGTAGTAGCTTCCTCCTTTTATTGTAGAGTTTGTTTATGGCTGGGGTCCACCAGACTGGACGCTTGCCTTTGGTACTAAGAGTCTTTGTTTTGTTTGGATTGCCTTATCCATGCAGTCCTGCAGGTGCTGGTAGAAGGTGTTTGTAAGTGATTCAGCGGCTTGAGTACTGTTTTCCGCCGGCTCGGGGGCCTTAAAGGAGACCACACTAGTCTTTAGAAGTGTGAAGTCGGCTTTTGAGAAGTTCTTTACTGTGGTCTTTTTTTATTTCAGGTGGGGGTGGGATGAGGACCTCCAGCGAGATTAGTTTGTGATCTGATCTCACCAGTGAGGGGTATACTTCCGGTGTTGAACATTGTGCTCCCATGTTCGTGTTGATGAGATCAAGTATGTTATCTCCTCTTGTGGGGATGGTGACTAGTTGTTCCATGGCATTTGAGTTTATGAATTCCAGGAACTTTTGGGCTAGGGTGTTTGGGCTTGAGTAGTGTTCCCAGTCTATATTAGAGTAATTGAAGTCACCTAGTATGATGGTGTTTGGTGATACATTTATCCCCTCTAGTGTTTTCAGGAAGGCCATGTGAGGTTCCTGAGTTTGTGAGGGTGGCCTGTAACATGCTACAATTTGCAGAGCAGTCTTGCCTATGGTTAATTGCACCTGGATGGTCTCCGATGCATCGTGCGTTGCCACCAGTCTTGAGGTGTGGGTGTCCTTGATGAATATGGATACCCCCCCTCCTTTCTTGGTAATATATACTCTAAAGCATACTTTATCTCTACATAAACATGTCTCTAAGGCCCTCCCGAATTACATCATTTTTGACACTTAGGTTTTCCCAGGAAAACAAACTGCATTATTTAGCAATCTAACACCTGCTCAGAAACCTACAACAATAGAAGACATTTCACATGTATATTCTAACAGAATTAAGAACTAAATTCTGGTCATAAACCTTAGCCTTAAAACAATAGGCATGAAACCTTCACCCAGACGCACTGGAGCCATATTCTAGCATGAAAGGGTCACAACATGCTTCACTGGGTCAGTAGAGTGCAATGTTGTCACACATTTTCCATTTGCACATTTCACAATATTCTTTTACAGTCAAGAAAACATGCCTGCATTTTACATTTATTTACAAATGCCAGAATTATATATCAAATTGTATTTGACTAGGCTGGCAGTCTTCCCTCGTCTCTACCCAATCGTCACATCTCTTCCCTTCAGGGAACTCAAGCAAGATTTTTAAGTGCCCCTTGAGAAACATTGCTTGAGAGTGTCAGCTGTATGTGGGTGAACCTCACCCCATTCCCTGTCTTGAGAGCCCATCTGCATTGGCTTTACTACTCCCACTGCAGTGCTGCACTGACATATCATATGCTTGCAACCCCAGACTCCATCTTAGCAACTTGGCATTTTGCTGACTGGCTCTGTTTAATCATATTAGAGGGATGTGATCTGTCATCACAGTGAATTTTATTCCATACAGATAAGGCTGAAGTTTTTGTAGTGCCCACACTATGGTTAGACATTCCTTTTCTACAGCTGCATAGCATTCCTACCTGAGTTGGAGCCTACGACTAAGATAAACCACTGGGTGCTCTTCTCCATCTGAAGAAATCTGGCTAAGTACAGCCCCCACCCCATAGTTTGAAGCATCCGCCTGCACAGCAAAGTATTTGCTGTAGTCTGGACTGGCTAACACAGGGGGTCCTCCCAAAGCTTCCTTAAGCTTCTGAAATGCCTGCTCACATGCTGGGGTCCACACTACCTTATCTGGCCTGTTCATCCTTGTCAGGTCTGTGAGGGGGAGCAGCTATGATACTATAATTGGGAAAAAACTTTCTGCAGTACCCTGCAGTCCCCAATAATGCCCTCACCTGCTTTTTGGTAACAGGTGCAGGGCATGCCTGAATAGCTTCCACTATGGCAGGTTCTAGCCTTATCTTACCACTCCCCACTCTATGTCCTATGTAAGAGACCTCTGCCATACCCATCTGACATTTGCTCGGCTTAATGGTCAACCCTGCCCTCTGTAGTCTGCCCAGCACCTCCCTGTCTTGCTGAAGGTGCTCTTGTCAGGAATGGCTGTAGCTCGCAATATCATCAATGTAAGCAAGGGCAAACCCTCCTGCTCCTACAAAGATATGATCTACCAGCCTCTGGAAAGTTGCTGGGGCACTCTTCATCCCAAAGGGCACCTTTGTGAACTCATACAAGCCAAAAGGAGTCACAAAGGCTGACTTCACTGTAGCACTGGGAGTCAAGGGCACCTGCCAGCCTTGGTAAGATCAATGGTTGTAAGATACTTAGCCCCACCCAGCTGCTCTAGGGCCTCATCTGTCCTAGGCATGGGGTAAGCATCTGCCTCTGTGTGACTATTTAATTTCCTGTAATCCACACAGAACCTGGTGCTGTCATACGTCTTTGGCAGCAGTACCACTGATGAGGCCCAGGAACTGCTGGACTCTTGAATCACCCCTAGTTCCAACATCTCTGGTACCTCCTCCCTCAGAGTCTGTTTGACTCTCTCAGGCACCCTATAAGGGGCCTGCCTGATAGGCCTTTGGGGTCCTGTATCCACCTGGTGCTGCACCAGGTGGGTGCTCCCTGGTTTCCCGGTGAACATGCCCCCAAACTCCTGCAACACTGCTCAGATTTCTCGAACCTGGGTAGGAGATAGCTGCTGGGACATTGCTACCCCTTCCACTGAGGTGTCAGCCCAAGCCTCACTGAGGAGATCAGTCACAAGATCTCTCTCAGACCCCTTCTGCAATCCACTGGAAATGCTCAGCACAAGGGCCTCCCTATCATGGTAAGGTTTCATCATGTTAACATGGTACAATTTGTGCCCCTGCCTTCTGTCTAGCAGTTCCTTTCTTACCACCTTGTAGGGTCCCTTCCAAACTGCTTGCAACTTGTTGTGTCTGACAGGAATGAGAACCATCACCTGCTGAACTACAGCATACTGTCTAGCTCAAGCATTCCTGTCATACCACACCTTTTTCTGTTGTTGGGCTTCTGCCAGGTTCTCCTGGGCCAGGCCCATGAGTTCCCTGAGCCTTGTCCTGAGGTTCAGGACATATGCCACAACAGACTCTTTGTGAGACTCACACTCACCTTCCCACTCATCTCGAATTAAATCTTGAGGTCCCCTCATCCTATGCCCTTACAGCAACTCAAAGGGTGAAAAACCTGTGGATTCCTGGGGAACCTCTCTGTAAGCAAACAAACATGGGGCAAATATTTGTCCCACTCCCTCTTAAACTGATCTGCAAATTCCTGTAGCATGGACTTGATTGTAGAGTTTAACCTCTCAACAAAACCATTAGTCTTGGGATGGTAGGGGGTGGTCCTCATGTGCTTCGCCACACAGGACTTCCACAGACAAGCCAGCAGGTCTGACATAAAATTGGCACCTCTGTCAGGCAGTATTTCCTTTGGGAAACCTACCCTGCTGAAAATCTCTAGCAAAGCATTTGCCACCTTCTCTGCCTCAATGGAGGACAAAGCCACTGCCTCAGGGTATCGTGTAGCATAATCTACAATCACCAAGATATACTTTTTCCCTGTGGAACTTGGGGTACTTAGAGGACCCATAATATCCATAGCTACCTGCTGAAATGGCTCCTCAATCACAGGCAAAGGCATCAAAGGAGCTCTCACTTTGTCTCCTGCCTTGCCTACCTTTTGGCACTACTCACATGTCCTGCAGTACTCTGTTACATCTCTGGAAATTCCAGGCTAATAGATGTTTTGCATAATACGCCTCTTTGTATGTTTTATGCCCTTATTGCCTACAAAGGGAATATCATGGGCTATGGCTAGAAGCACCAGATGGAAAGCTCTAGGCACTACCAACTGCTGTACTCTCTCACCTTCTAGGCCTCCCTCAGGGGTCCACTCTCTGTATAGTAACCATTTGCCCCAGTATACAGATTCCCCCTTCCCTTGAGAATTAGGTGCCTCCCTAGCTACCTGCCTCAGACCTTGCAATGTAGGGTCTGAGAGCTGGGCCCGTCTCAGGTCTCTCCTTGTAACCCTTCCCAGCTCCCCTTCCCCAGGAAGTCTGGCATCCTCTGACAATGGTGCCTCACTGTCAGCCTGGATACTACTACACCCCTTTACCTTTGCAGTTACACTGTCCAAGGGGACATCAGCACCCACAAGCAGCTGTGGCTCACATTCAGTCTCACTGCTACAGCATAGCTCACTCCCTGAAGTAACCACTTCAGCAGTCCTGGCTGCAAGTATGCAGTCAGTCTGGGTCTCTCCCAGGCTACCAGACCCACATGCTTGTCTCCTAGCCTCACTGCATGTAACTGCATTAGTATATAGTACTGCCTCATCCAAATCCTTCCCTGTCAGGACATCTACAGGATGGTAGTTCCATACCCCTGTTGTCTCAAGACAACCCACTGTTGGCATTTTGTCTTTCCCAATTACTGGCTCCCTCACCTTTGGTTCCCCACCTTGCCTCAGTGGACACCTGTATGCCACATGGCCCCACTGGTTGCATTCAAAACATTTCACCCTAGGTACTGGACATGTATCTGGACTAGTGGCTTCCCCTGCTACTGGCAGATTCTGTTGGGGCAGTCTGTGCTGCCCACCATGGGTTCCTTTAGTCCCATGAGCAGTACTGAGGGTTCCTTTCCTGTGCAGGGCTGCCCTGCTTGCTAGGTATAGGTCTCCCTTCTTCCCCAACTCCTCTGAAGTAGCACACTGTTTATCAGCTAACCAGATCCTCATGTCCTCAGGCAAAGTGCTAAGGGCTTGTTCCCTTACCAAAAGGTCTGCCAGCCCTTCAGAAGTGGTGACCTGACATCCACTCACCAAGCTATGAAAATAAGTGCTCAGTTCCACAACATATTCAAAATACAAAATCAAAGCGTGACTTGGACGAACCACAAAACAATGAACCAAAATGTCCAAGAGATGGTCAATAAAGGCAAGCGACTAATAAACACAATGCTAGCATACACAAAAGTTTTATTTCTGCTTTCATCGTGAGACTTCTTCAAAACATAATTCTAACACAATACCAGTTTCCATATAAATAATAAATGAACAACCAAAAATCAATTATTCAATCAATTCCTTAATTTAACTAATTAATATTAATCAAACTAAATTAAAATGCTCTTATTGCTAAAATAGTGAAGCTAAAATGTGTACCTACTTAAACACAAACTCTATAAAAATAAAATATTACACATACACCAAGGAAATTTAATTAATCTGTCCAGTGTTTTTATTGAGACCAAGTTTTCTATATTTTAAAAAACATTTAATATTAATGGCCTCATTCAAACCTGGTCTTTTGTCTGCACTGAGTTTCACCTGCCATAAAGCCTCTCTTTGTTCTAGGAGATTTTTAACCCCCCCCCCCCCAGTCCCCATTAACTACTTCTAAAATGGTGAAGAGAAATTTCTTAACCTTACTACAATTAACCAAGTGTTTAAATAAAGCATTTTTATCACCTCTAATTTTAATACTGTAAACATGTTCCCTTATCCTTTCTTTTAAAGTACGGGTAGTCATCCCTATGTAAAAAAAAACACATCCGCTACAAAACCTAATATAAACTACCCCTCTTGTTTGACAATTTACATAACCTGGTACTTCAAATGTTCTATTTAAATGTTCACACATAATGTATGGTCCTTAAAAGATATATTTACAAATATTGCAATGTCCACATTTGTGCATCCCCCTCCTATGTGTGACCTGTATAGGGTTACTACCTTTGACATGACCTCTATATAATAAACTTTTAATATTAGAATTATTTCTAAAATCTAATTTAGGTCTATCTCCCATAACTTTTAATAATTAATTATTTCCTTCTATAATTTTCCAATTATTCTCTAGTATATGCTTAATACCTGTATTGTCAACAGTCATATTGAGTGAACAAACAACTCCCTTTACAACATTGTGCATGGAAATATTGTTTCAATGGATGTTATTAAAATCCAATTTTGTTGACCCCCACTAATAATGGTGGATATAAGTCATCTCACTTAGTCTAAATTTCTTGACATAAGTTTTCTAAAAATGACTTATCATAACCCCTAGCAATAAACATACCAGTAATAAATTCAAACTCTCTTAATAAGTCATTATAGTCTGTAGTCTTCCGACATGTTCTTATAAATTGCCCTTTAGGTATATTCTTTTTAACATGCATCGGATGATTACTATTGAAGTGCAAATAACCATTTTGAAAGTCTTTTTATGAAAAATCTTACTATGTAATGATTTTGTTGGCTCATCCCACCTTAGTGAGACGTCCAAAAAAATTAAATTTTCACCTTTATCTCCCATCACGAATTTCAAAAAAACAGAAATCAAATTCAGGTTCTTGAGAAAATCATCAACAGTGATACTATTTCCTTCAGTGTAAACACTAAATCATCCACAAACCTAGAGTAAAAAAGAATGTTATATTCACTCTTTAACTTTTCCAGCATATTAACCTCCCACAATGCCATCACTATATTGGCATAAGCTGGGGCTGCTGATGACCCCATTGCAACCCCCTTTTTTTGTCTATAATAGGAACCATTGAACAAAAAAAAAATATTAAGCACTATCTTTAAAAATCTACAGACTAAATTAACTTTGAAAATATCAATACCAGAATGAAATGATAGAAAATCCCTAACAGCTTCAACACCTTCATAGTGGGGAATGCAAGTAAATAATGACACTACATCTAAAGTGAACATGATGTGTTTAGCACTATCAAAGTGAAATGAAGAAAAAAATATTTTTAACTTCGTTAAAAAATCCCAAGAATCTTTCAAATATGATTTTAAATTCTGCACGACCAGATTTAAAAAAGCATCAGTCACTAATGCCATGCCTTCTGTTACCGAATGTGGCGAAGACACTATCAGTCTAAAGGGAGGTTTTTCCAAATCATTATGTGTTTTTGGTGTTCCAAAAGGAACACAAACCCTTGGTTTTTCAACCAAACAAAAATCATATGACTCCAAGTCAATTTCACCATTCATAAGTGGATCATACAACAAAGAATGAATACTCCGATTTTTTTCAAAAATATAACGATGAGTAATTACTTTGTATTCATCATTGTTATTCAACAAAACATTAATACTGACATATTGTTCAACAGACATAATGACAATGTTCCCACCCTTGTCGCTCCTCATAAACCTAAGATGTCTCTTAGTCCTAAGCTCATGAAGGGTCGCTCATTCTTTGTAAGTTAAATTGTTAAACCACTTTGTATTCCTTTTATTTAATAAAGTAAAATCCTCTTTTAAACAGACCTCCTCATATACACTAACAGTGTTATTTAAAACCAGAGTAACTGAAGAGGGTTTTACATACATATTAACTGTTTTTTCACATTGTATATAAGAAACTGAAGGTTCAAATTAAGTAAGTATTTTTTAATGTCTATAACAGTTCTGGTATAATCAGCCCTTTTGGTTGGTATAAAATTGAGACCATACCTCAATATTTGGATTTCCATGTCCATTAATTTAACACTGGACATTGATGGGAGATAAAGGTGAAAATTTGCACAATGTTGCAAAGGGAGTTATTTGTTCACTCAGTATGACTGTTGACAATAAAGGTATTAAGCATATACTAGAGAATAATTGAAAAAATATAGAAGGAAATAATGAATTATTAAAGGTTATGGGAGATAGACCTAAATTAGTTTTTAGAAATAATACTGATATTAAAAGTTTATCATATAGAGGTCATGTCAAAGGTAGTAACCCTGTACAGGTCACACATAAGAGGGGGGTGCACAAATGTGGACATTGCAATTTTTGTAGCTATATCTATGAAGGGCCATACATTATGTGTGAACATTTAAATAGAACATTTGAAGTACCAGGTTATATAAATTGTCAAACAAGAGGGGTAGTTTATATTAGTTTTGTAGCGGATGTGGGGCTTTTTACGTAGGGATAACTACCCTTACTTTAAAAGAAAGGGTACGGGAACATGTTTACAGTATTAAAATTAGAGATTATAAAAATGCTTTATTTAAACACTCGGTTAATTGTAGTAAGTTTAAGAAATTTGCCTTCACCATTTTAGAAGTAGTTAATGGGGACCAGGGGGGGGGGGGATTTTAAAAATCTCCTAGAACAAAGATAGGCTTTATGGCAGGTGAAACTCAGTACAGACAAAAGACCAGGTTTGAATGAGGCCATTAATGTTAAATGTTTTTTAAAATATAGAAAACTTGGTCTCAATAAAAACACTGGTCAGATTAATTAAATTTCATTGGTATATGTGTAATATTTTATTTTCATAGATTTTCTGTTTAAGTAGGTACACGTTTTAGGTTCACTATTTTAGCAATAAGAGCATTTTAATTTAGTTTAATTGATTGATATTTATTAGTTAAATTAAGGAATTGATTGAATAATTGATTTTTGGTTGTTCATTTATTATTTATATGGAAACTGATATTGTGTTTGAATTATGTTCTGAAAAAGTCTCATGACGAAAGTGGAAATAAAACTTTTGCATACGCTAGCATTGTGTTTATTAGTCACTTGCCTTTATTGACCATCTCTTGGACATTTTGGTTCAGCAACACATTTACTGACATTTTCATCTGCCTTGGGTCTATTTTCACGAAACTTTTTCCTATACATTTCAGGTGTTAGCTTAAAACATTCCAACAAGTGTTTTTTTACAGCAGTATAATCAAAACAGTCAGTGTCATGCATTTTTGCTAAAGAAGTTACAGCTTTACCATGGAGTAAGGGGGTCAGGAACCATACCCAGAGCCCTTGGTCAACTTCATACTGTTTACATACCTGCTCAAATATATGAATGAAGCTATCAAAATTATCCCACTCTTTAAACTGTGGATGCAATTTACTGATGTTTTGTGCTTCTGGGATCCGGTTACTCCCTTCCCTATTACCTCCATGACTCTAGTGAAAAGTCAGCATTTTCCTCTCATGCCTCCTCTGCCGTTCATTTTCCACAGCTTGTAGACTCCTCATTTTCTCAGCTGCTTCTAGTTCCATATGCCTGGCCTCCAACTCAAGTCTCTTTAGCTCCAGCTGGATTTTTAAGTCCACTGCAGAAAGGTTGAGTTGTCCATTCTCCGAGGATATTGTATCTCCACTGTCAGTCTGATTGTCCTCCAGGCTGCTGTTTTTTGATGCAGCTGTAACCAAGGCTGCAATCAGGTCTGCTTTAGTCAGGTTTCCATGTACCAGTCCCCTAGCCTGGCACATCTCCGCCAGCTGGCTCCTTGTCAGCTTTCCATGCTCTTCTGCTGACATGCTGCCTGCTCACCCTAACACTAAGCTAACAAAAGAAATAAAACAATTGTGATCTGAAATCTGAGCATACACTGTGTGGCTCTTTTAGAGTACAAAACACTTTTAGAGATCACTGTATATAAGCTACAGGAATTCGCTCTACCTACACCTCTACAAGCCAATTAGTATGTGAAGTAGATCCCACCACTGCCACTACTTGTGATGACCGTGCCCTGGCCCAGCAATCAAGGTGCCTCAATCCTCACCACTAACACCAGGGAGGTCATCTCTGAGAAGAGGAAAGGATAACTAATACACACAGTAAAGTAAAATTTCCCATAAGTGCACACAGAGATCACAGTCAGTCTGGGGCTGGTTGCTCCATTGCTCGCCAGGTCCCCAATAAGACTCCCCACTGGCACAGCTATAGGGTTCAGGTTTCAGCCTAACTGGGCAAGCTAAAACCTCCAGTACCCTCTCTGTCCAAACAGTGCTTCGTGTCTCTGTCCAGGTAACTGATACATACACACGCACTTTGAGAAGAGGTTATACAACCACACAGACGTTCTTGGGAAAAGGCTGGCACAGGTTCTCCAGCTGTGCCCCTATTACCCAGACCATATGGTAGTGATTTCTGCTACCACCCAATTAATTATCAAGTACTAAAAGGCTCTTAAAAGGGTGTCCAATTATTACTGTGCAATATTATAATCCACTGGTAGTATGACTAATCAGTTTCAAGGCTTACTGGAAGGGCTTATTACAATAAACTCTATAAATATATAATGTACTCTAAAGCATACTTTATCTCTACATAAACCAGCCACAGGTAAACTGTTTTAAAAATATTTAATAATAAATAATTAAAACACATGACAAAACTACAGGTCTATATTATAACATCGAAGTCTAACAACTTTGAATGTTATAATATTGAACCCAGTAGAGCGAACGCTGGAAATAGTGAAGCTGCAGAACACCGAATACTTTCCCAGGGAAAGTATTCAGTGGGCCATTTCTGCAGCTTCGCTATTTCCTCAACTGTGGAGCAAAAGTTACGGACCAGGTTAAGGTAAGTGTGCAAATGAAGGTGAGTGTGCAATTGAACACATGTTAGGTGAGTTAGGGTTAGGGCATGGGTCAGGTAAGTGTGCGATTGTGTGGACGTGAGGGTTAGGGTGGGGTAGGTGAGTTAGGGTTAGGGAGTGTGTAAGGTGAGTGTGCGATAGTGATGGACTTTAGGGTTAGGGTTGGGTTAAGGTAAGTGGATAGCTAGTGGTGTATGTATGGTTTAGTGTAGGGTTTTGTGAAGTGTGTGTGTGTGTGTGTGTGTGTGTGTGTGTGTGTGTGTGTGTGTGTGTGTGTGTGTGTGTGTATTATTTATTTTGGTATACTTGTGTTGTGTGTATGTTTGTTGGAACAGCGAATGTTTTCCCTGGGAAAAAAATTGCTATTCTGACTGTTCGGTTTTCTGATGTTTTGCTCTACTTTGGTCTATATTATAACATTCAAAGTTGTAAGACTTTGATGTTATGATATAGACCCCAAAACTACTACACCACAGAGATATCTAAGAGTTCAGAGATCACACATAAACTTAAAATAATACAGTAGGACAGGTCTGATTTCAAAGAAAAATACCTAATTAATCTTTACTAGCTTTAACTATTCCTACAATAAATCACAGTGCTAAAACGTACATGTGAGCATAAGGCTGAGTGCTGAGTTAGATGCTCAAAGTTAAAATGCTCTCAGTCTATTGTAAGAAATACTATTTAAACATTACTAACAAACATGTCTCTAAGGCCATCCCAAATTACATCATTTTTGACACTTAGGTTTTCCCAGGCAAACTGCATTATATGGCAATATAATACCTGTTCAGAAACTTACAACAATAGAAGACATTTCACATGTATATTCTAACAGAAACTAGAGCAATAAAGCAAATTCCACATCTAAATTCTGGTCATAAACTTTATCCTTAAAACAATGGACATATGCACTGGAGCCGAATTCTAACATGAAAGGGTCACAACATGCTTCACTGGGTCAGTAGAGTGCAATGTTATCACATATTTTGCAGTTCCACATTTCACAATATTCTTTTATACTCAAGAAAACATGCCTGTGTTTTACATTTATTTACAAATGCCAGAAATATATATCAAATTCTATTTGACTAGGCTGGCAGCCTTCGCCCATCTCTACCCAATCATCACAGGGGTTATCTCCCAAATATAGTCTTAATGCCCCCATGCCAAATTCATGTTTAATGTTTGTGTATAATCTCTTAACATCTATTGTCAACCAATATATTTGTGAATTCCATTTAATAGTACATATTTTATCCAAGAAATCAACGGAATCTTTAATGTAAGATGGCAATTGTATAACAGCCTTTAACAGGTAGCTATGTAAAACTATACCTAAATTTTGCAGAAAGTATTTTGAGGCTGAAACAATGGTCTCCCAAGTGGATGGGAGAAATATTTGTGTATCTTGGGTAGGTAATAAAAATAAGCTTTATAAGGTTTATTTTTAACATCAGTAACTGACCAATAACCTAACCTCAATACCTTATTCAATAAATGAAAGCTTCACAATATTGCTTTATATCAACGATTTCATAAACTTCATCATCATCCAGTAATGCATGCCACACATTCAAGTATTGAGAAAAATGCTTTACTACAATTACCATTATCTGAAGGTTTAATAATTAGTTCATGATGTCTACTGAAAGTTATTAATGCATGCCATTCATTTTTTGTTAAGTTATGCCTCACTTCCTTTTTGTTAATTCTTAATTCACATACCATTTTTTCCATGGCAAAATTCAACCATAGCATAACATTTTTGTATCCCTTCGTTTTTAGAAGGTGGCAAAAAATTATTCCTATTTTGAATATTACCAGTATTTAACTGGCAATAAGCATTTTCTTCACCAGAAAAAATAGACATACAGGACATAAAGGATTCATCTGAATCTCCATTTGAATCAAGGTCAATAAGAGAATCATCCCCCTTTGACATTCTTATTACACCTTCTGAAATATCTAACTCATTAAAATATTCTTGTAAATGTAACTTCCAAATTAATTGAAACAATTCTATTTTACACTTATGCAACCTTGGAATTACAGTTGAAATAAATTTCAGACCACACTTTAAGGCTGAACATAAATATTCATTTAAATTATTGCCAGATACATTGACAATTAAATCACACACCTTATTTTTATATAAATCAGTTTTATTTATTTATTTATTTATTTATTTATTTATTTATTTATTTTTAACCAGTGTAGAATGCTAATCTACACGGACCGTTTTCAAATTTAGAGCAGGAGAGTAAAGAAAAATGCAAAAATCTGAAGTAGATTATAAACTTGTAGCATATGTAGCATATGTAACAGTTGAAGAATATTTAAGTGGTTAAAAATGTAAGGTTGTTTCAGTTAAATATGATACAGTTTGCTAGTAATTTTGCATATTTACAATATTTACAGTATTGATATAAATCATTTGGAAGAATAGGGGAGAGAAAGGAGAGAAGAAAAGAACTAGTGCAAAGATTACTGAAAAGGTTATAGTTCCTCAACTCATTTCACATCTGTGCTACAAATCTTGCAAATTAGGCTGTTCTAAGTGCATTTTTTTATTTATATTTATACATTGTCCAGGGTAGAGCATTGATTTCAATTAACCATTTTCAGGCTCAACCAGAGATATGTAACCAACAGGGCTAAGACATTAAAACAATCGACATGAAATATGCAACATTTATACATTGGACTTAAAAACAGAAAACAAATGTCCTGTGCACACAGAAGATTTTAAATATTGACATGAGATATGCAACATTTATACATTGGACTGATAAACAGAAAACAAGTGTCCTGTGCACACAGAAGATTTTAAATATGCACCTTCTGTATATGTTTTCTGTTTTGTTAAGCATTTGGTGACTAAATATAACTTTAGTTACAGATTTGAAGGACGTGTGGATATGTTTTGGTTTACAGAACCATTCCAAGTGTTTCTGCTTTTTTCTGGATGAAAAGTCCTTAGTGATGAGATGTGCCACGTAGAAGGATTTCCTGACTGTTGTGATGATGTGGTTATCGAATGTGAGACCACTGTCCACCTATGTCCCTAAGTCTCTTATCACACTTTCGGTGTTTAGTGTACTGCCACCTATATGGTAATTCACGTGTACATGTTTTTTCCCAAAGGAGATAATTATACATTTCTTGGCATTGAGCTTAAGCCCATGGCTCTTGCACCAAGCATCTGTTTCTGTAAGGCCCTTTTGTGGAGTATCCACATCATTTGGGGATTCAATAATGGCTCCCAGTTTGCAATCATCTGTGAACTTTGTTAGCCAGAGTCCCTTAGTATTGGCCTGTACTTCAGAGAAGTAGATGCCAAACAAGAGCGGTCCCAGGACTGTACCCTGAGGTACTCCACTTGTCACGTGTCTGGAGCTGGATTTGGAGTCAGCTACTTTTACAGTATGGGTTCTATCAGTAAGCCAGTTAGCAACCCATTGGGTGACGTAGGGATTAATGCCCAGCTTAATAAGTTTATCTATGATTCCAGAGTGAGGGATGGTGTCAAAGGCCTTGGCAAGGTCTAGATAGGCTGTGTGAACCACCTTACCCTTGTCCATGACTCTGGAGACTGATTTGAAGAAGTCAATCAGGTTCAGGAAACAAGATCGGCCCTTCACGAACCCAAACTTGGTGGAGTCCAGTGTTTGAAGGTTGCCAATGTCTTTATTTATAAGTTTCATGATAATACGCTCCATGACCTTGCAGATAAGGCTCATCAGAATGATGGGATGGTAGTTTCTGGAATCCAAGGTGGATCCCCCCCTTGTGGAGTGGGATAACTGTAGCTCTGCGCCACTCAGTGGGCATGAAACCTGAGGTGAGGTTATGATTAAACATGACACTTAGGTGAGGTGCCAGTTCATATTGTAGTTCATGTAGTACACAGCCTGGGATGTCATCTGATCCTATGGATGCTGTATTCTTAGCTTTGGAGAGTGCGGTTTTTACCTATGTGGCCATTATTACTGGAATTTGGCAATCTTCCGGTATTGAGATGGGCCATTTAGGGGGTGAGAGGGGGGTGAAGTTGGCACTGAATCGATCTGCCAGAATATTGGCAATATCCTTAGGATCAGTATATTTAATGCCATTCTGTTTTAGCTCAGAGCAGATCTGAACATTGCCATTTAGATTCTTGACATAGTTATAGAATGCCTTGTGGTTGTCTTTGGAATCTTTGGCAATTTTATTTTTGTAACTAGCTTTGGAGGATTTTATAAGGGATCTCAGTTTCTTACTGAGGCTTGTAAGGGAGTTTTTTGCATCCTGGGATTTTCCTCTTTTCTGCAACAGTTTCTTCCTTTTGTTGTAAAGTTTGTTTCTGGCAGGGGACCACCAGATTGGCTTCCTTTTTTTGGATGAGAGCATTTTGGTTCTATTTGGGATGGCACAATTCATGCATGAGTAGATGTGCTCGTACAGTGCCTTAGTGTAGGATTCAGCAGTTGAACTTTCAGTTCCCGTCTGCATGGGTGTCATGAAGTTTGTCACTTCTGACTTGAGTAGCATGAAGTTGGCTTTGGAGAAGTTTTTTTATGGAGGTTTCCTTACTGGGGTGGGGGTGGGATGTGGATGTTAAAGGTGATTAGCTTATGGTCAGACCTGACTAACGAGGGGGTGACCATAGATGTGGAGCATCGATTTCCCATGTTGGTAATGACGAGGTCTAGGATATTGGAGCGCCTGGTGGGACTATGGATTAGTTGATCCAGGGCGTTGGAATTTATGAATTCCAAGAACTGTCGGGCAAAGGTGTTGGTACATGAGTAGTTTTCCCAGTTAATGGCAGGGTAGTTAAAATCACCCAGTATTATCGTATTTGGTTCTATCTTAATATTTTCCAGTATGTTTAGAAAGGTGTAGTGAGAATCTTGGGGCATGGTGGGGGATCTGTAGCAAGCTACAATTTGGATTGCAGTCTTACCTAGTGTTAGTTGCACCTGGAGAATTTCAGACACATTGTGTTGGGCAACTAGCCTGGTGGTGTGAATATCCTTGGTGAATATTGACACTCCTCCACCTTTAGTGTTTCGGTCCTGGTTTGGTGGCCGAAAAGTGTGGTAAGAGTTATAGCCTGGTATTGCAGGGGTGCTCTCTGGAGCCTTGAACCAGGTCTCAGTTACTGCACAGATATCGATGTTCTCCATTTTTAGGGGTGCCTCGAGGGAGTGGATTTTGAGGTTTAGACTTCTAGCATTGAGTAGCATTACCTTCAGATTTTGCATGCTTATACCTGTTATGGTGGTAGTTTTGTCCTTTGAAATTTGCCTAAAAAAGGCACTATAGGGGTGGCAAGAGCTGTAGCCAGTAACCTGAATCCCAGAGGCGACAGATGCAGACCATCTCTGGCAAAGCATCATTGTCTGTCGATCATGCCATCCCAGGCAGACAGATACTGGATCCCCTTTGAATGACACCAGAAGCTTAGCCAATTGTTGAAGTCAATCATTTTGTTTTTAGATTTTGGTATCATTCTGGGCAAAGGCAGGATGCTACTCAGGGCTAGGGTCATAACTGCCTGGGCCACATGATCCGAGAGCTCTTCCATGTCTCTTTTCATGTAGTCCAGGGAGGTACGTCTCAAGTCATTCACTCCAACATGGACAATGACAAAGTCATATTTGTACTTGTTGTGGAATGACATGAGTTCATGCGTTATGTGGCAGATCCTGGCACCCGACAGACAGCTGACTGCAATTTTCTTCTTGTTCAACCTGGTGAGTGGGACATCAGTGTGCCGGACTATAGAGTCACCTATGACTAAAGTGTTAGGTACGTTGTCTTGCCTTAGGGGCTGTTGCTGGGTGGCACACTGGTGTTGTGAGCTATGTGACACTTTGGTTGTTAATGGTGTTTGTTTATGTTTCAGTTTCAGAGGTCCTTGTTGCTTGAGCAGGTTATAGTTAAGGGCCTCTACATATGTGGATTTAGTGTTGCTATATGTGGGTGTTGGTGGTGTGGGTTTAGAAGGGCTATGTGTTGCTTGAGGTGTAGTGTGGCTGTTAATCTTCTCCTCTTGACTGTCTAGCACAATCTTGGGTGGAGAGAGCTTTGTTTCCATTTTGGCTATGAAAGTGCATCTCTCACAAGTCATAGTGTTGGGTGGTAGGAGGAGAGGGTTGTCCGTGTACATGAGGCAATTGCTGCATTGCCCCAGTATGCCCAGATTCACCAGGTGGACAGGAGAAATTACCGGAAGCTGACCCTTGGACATGCCTGGTTTGCTGCTTTTTTTTTTTTTTTTTTTTTTTTTTTTTTGTAAAGTACAGAAGCTTAGCAAGGTACTTTGCAATTATAGGCTGTTTAGTGTCTACGATTAATTTCTCCCTATTAACAAGGAGAGTTGAGTGCTTGTATCAGTTTAAGGCTTCCTAGTGCTTTCCAGCAGGTATTAGAGCAAGTGATAGTCACAGGGATGCTTAAAAGTAAGATGGAAAAAATGCACACTGCAGTGTGCACTAGAGAAGTTAGATGTGAAAGTAGGTAACTTACGTTTTACCTGTTTAAAAAGTTAAGGTTTAGTGGAGAGTTAATATTTTTAAAACAGCAAGATGGATTGAAAGGAGTGGTCACTTCTGTATTCTGGTACTATGGAATACAGTAGGATGGCCAATAAATTTAAATAGTTGAAGGGGAGGGATTTCTAAAATTATGATTTTGTGATTACTCACACAAGCCAGTGAAAGCAGAGAGGAAATGAGATCTATAGTCAGATTAACATAAGAGGCAGGCAACTAGAAAGACAGTGGTATTTCTGCTTGACAGAAGAGACAGAGCTGTGGTCTCTTTTGAAGTTTTAATATGCAGTTAAGGCAGAATGCAAGTAAAACACAAGGTAAAGAAAACAAACCACAGTATTCAAAATATATAAAAGGCAATAGAGTAATACAAAACAGAACAAATAAAAGCAAACTAACCTTTCTTTCACAGCAAAGTGTAGCAGAGTCTGGATGAGCCTTTCTGGTAAAGCTCTGATTTTTTTTATTTTACCCCTTAAATAGAATATTTAGTTCCTAGCTCCACCCCCTCAGTTCACAAATGATTAACCTTAAGTGACCTCTTCTATCTTATGAATGAGTCCTTAATTGATCAGTTCTAATTTCTGCCTGACTCAGAAGAGGCAGAACTGTGGTCTCTTTTGAAGTTTTAATATGCAGTTAAGGCAGAATACAAGTAAAACACAAGGTAAAGAAAACAAACCACATTATTCAAAATATATAAAAGGCAATAAAGTAATACAAAATACAACAAATAAAAGCAAACTAACCTTTCCTTCACAGCAAAGTGTAGCAGAGTCTGGATGAGCCTTTCTGCCTGCTGCCATTTTGTTTTGCAGTGAGATAAGTAGCTTGCAAACTCCAAAGAGAAGTGGTGATTTGCTTAGGTCTGCAGGTTATCGGGGTTATTTGGGCAAAGGCTGTATTCTGTTCTAGAGACTGGATGCTCTTTGGAGTTTGCTATTTGCATCTGCATTGAAAACAGATGTGCTCCTTTTGAAGGTCAGCTAAGTTTGAGCCATGGCAGTTTGGAATATTGTTTGTATTCTCTTTCAGCATCTTACCCAGTCTTGAATTTTAGGATGGATTTTTTTGGAAGAAAATGGTTATGTGACAGTTGCAGAGTTTTTGGAATATAGTAAGCAAGCTTTTACAAGTGGGAGCTGCTGCATTTCGGAGAACTTTAGCATTATTGATAGTTTTCTATTTAGTTATATTAGTGTTAGGTGTCTAATAAACTTTTGTTACTGCTTTATTAACTAATTATTTGTGAAGATTTACTAAGTTGACTTATTCTAATAAACATTCTGTTGTGATAACTCTTCATTATAAAGTGATATTTTAATATCATTTGTATGATTATTTCATTGCTTGAGTTGTAAGAGTTTACTAAATAAGCAATGTAATAAACTTGGATGTGGTCATACAATTGATTACCCACAATGTATACAGTTCTATACCCAGTTCTGAACAGACCATTTTTTCCATCACTTTTATATAAGTTCTGGTTGGTGCTTAAACTGAATAACAGAGTAAAATAAGGGAAATAATTGCAGAGAAACATTTGCACAAACTTAACATCACTACTTCTTTTAGTTTTCCCATTATGAATAACTCTGAAATTAGTGTTATTATTCTTTCATAATTCCATTTGCAGACTTCTGGGTATTGGATATGTTTTGTTAAAATAATGCTCTACTTGGAACATCTGAATCCCTGTAGTGGTTGAGGGAATAACACTGATTCGTAACTCTACCCCATGATGGTAATAGAGAGTGATGTTGAAGTGAGACACAGATTCTTAACCCCACTTCATGATGGAATGACAGTGAGATGTTGCAGTGAAACACAGATTTTTAATCCCAATCCATGATGGATGTTGCAGTGAGACACAGATTCTTAATTCTACCCCATGACAGAGCTACAGTGCAATGTTGAAGTGAGACACAGATTCTTAACCTCACCTGCGATGGAACTATAGTACAATGGTCCAGTGAGACACAAATTATTAATCCCACCTGAGAATTAACTACAGTGTGTTATTGCAATGAGACACAAATTCTTAACTCCACATGCCATGGAACTACAGTGTGATGCTGCAGTGAGATACAAATTCTTATTCCCATCCCATAATACAACTATAATGTGATGTTGCAGTAACTAGGATTTGGCGCTAAAAGAATGGGTACAAGTGCTGCTTTACCAACTCATCCTCCTGTTGAATCCCATTATTCACAAATTTTTATGTTTTACAAACTGCATACACTTTTCCTGATGCTGTAGCAATGCTGTACCAAAGAGGAAGTTGGTCTGCTTTCTTCAAAGTTCTTGAATTGGTATTGTCTTACATTCAGTGGGGTACTAAAAGCTTCTATTATAATCAGGGTTTTACTGAGATTATAATGGGGCACTCCTGGTAGTGGATGGTGATTGGTGCAGCACAATTACATCATTAAGAACAATGATGCAATCAGTAAAAGCTTAAAATTGAGTCATTTTCTGTTCTTCATATGATCATATGATGATAGGAAGTTACTAGGGCAATGGCCCTAGGGCCCTTACAAGCTTAGCCAGGTTCTTACCCTTATTTCCACGCTCAGCACCTATTGCCCCTGTCCAAGAGGGACACAGGTCCTGGGGTGAATTTACAGTTACTCATTCAATTGTCTAGATTGCGTTTGAAGAGGGACAAACAGGTGCTCTGCTTGACATGAAGTGGGAGTCTGTTCTAAAGGTGTGGTAACCACTGGGAGACAAATCTGTCCCTCCAGCAGGTTTTATTTATGTCACATACCAGGTTTAGGACTTTAGAGTGAGTAACTTGTGTACCCTATTTGACTTACAGCTATGCAGCATTTCCAATAAAGCAGGGTCAGAGATTGCCTTGTGTGCAAGGCAGAGATCACCTCTAAGTAGTCTGTATGAAAAAGAACAAACTGACAGTGATTTCAGATGATCCCCATAGAACAGATACTGAAGACCTTGAATTTTCCTTGTGAGGAACCTTTGTAGTTTCTCCAGTTGCTACAGGTGCTTGGAAAGGTACATACCAAAAGGGGCATTGTACTCAGTTACTGGCCTGATGAGGGAAGAGTACAGGGAGTTTATAACTTCTTTATTTCTGGAGGCAATGCCCTTACTTATGAGATGAGCAATATAGAATGCCCTTCTTACCACTATGGAGACATGGTGGTCAATGATAAGGTTACTGACAACCTGTGTGTCCAGGTATCTCACCACTGAGTTCATATCCAAGGTGTTGCTATTGATGTGGTAGTTAGCAGGAACATCGCTTTTACCGAAAAGAATGATAATATATTTTTTTGCATTGAGTTTAAGGCCATGACTTTGGCACCAATCATTTGCCTGTGTAAGACCATCTTGTAAGATGTTGACAACATTTAGAGATTCAATGACCACTCCCAGTTTTCAGTCATCAGCAAACTTTGTCAGCCAAAAACCTTTAATTTTTGCTTGTACTTTGGGGAAATAGATTCCAGAACAGAAGAGGTCCCAGGACTGATCCCTGTGGAACACCACTGTTTATATGTCTGCTGTTGGAGGTGGATTCCCCTATTTTGACTATATGAGTTCTATCAGTAAGCCAGTAAGTGACCCCTCTAACGATATAGAGGTCGATGCATAGTTTGGTGAGTTTATCAATGATGCCTGAGTGGGAGATAGTGTCAAATGTCTTGGCTACATCCAGGTAGGCTGTATGCACAGATTTGTCTTGATCCAGGGCCTTGGTGACTGTCTTGAAGAAGTCCTCCAGGTTTAACAGGCATGATCTCCCTTTGACAAATCCAAACTGAGTAGGGTCAAGTGTTTGGAGATTACCTATATCTTTGCTGATAAGGTCCATGATGATTCACTCCATGGCCATGGAGACAAGGTTAGTCAGGCTAATAGGTCTATAGTTTCTGGGGTCAGTAGAAGCGTTACCTTTGTCCAAGGGAATAATGGTATCTGTTTTCCTGTTTTCTGTTCAGCTGGCATGAAGTCGGTGCTTAGACTGTGATTGAAAAGAGTACCCAATGGTGTTGCTAATTCATGTTGGAGCCATGTAGGACGCAGCCTGGGATGTTATCAGGTGCTGTGTTTTTGCCCTTAGGGAGAGCATTTACAACCTGCTGTTTAGAGATACAAGGTAGGGGACAGGTGGTAGAGATGTCATGGTGTTCATGTGGTGGGGACAAGGGAGTGATGTTTTCACAGAATCTGTCGACCAACAGGTTAGTTATGTCCACTGGCTCAGTATATCAGTCCATCAATAAATAAAATGAGGAAACAGAGCACAATGTTCAAAATTTAGCATTGTCCAGGAGCTGTAATGAACACAAAAATCTGACAGTTGAGAGGTTCTTGAATGTTGGGGGGTACAAATGGAATGTGTTATAAGGTTGAGAAGAACATTTCCCCACACCCAAGTCACAGAAAGGTTGATGGATCATACTCAGGATATGAGTGGACAACAGCTTCATCTGTTCAGGAGATAACCTTCCCATCGGGAAGTTGTTGGATTGTATAATCCAGCCCAAAACACACATAGCCTTGTTACATAAGAGGTACAGGTGCTTAAGCACTTACTTATTGATGTCCCAAATCTCTATCGTGTTATGCAATAGATTGGCTGTCATGCCCTTTGGAAGGAAATCCTGACAACAAAGCCAGGAGAATTGCCCTCATTTTCTGGACTATGTGGAGGTTTGATTCAAAACATGTCCAGACACATAACAATCTCTCCATTGAAGTGCCCCCCCCAAAAGTAGAAGACTGCATCTGTACTGACAGTTATGGGGGTAACTGCAGAGCATACCCAGCATTAGAACTCCTGTCTACATCCACCCCTGAATATGCTGCTTACAGAAATAGGAAAACGACTTAATGGGACATAAGTTCTGAAGTCTGATACTACTGGAATCTCACCATCTGCTGAAGCACCCTCATCTGAAGTCTGACATGAGGTACTATTGACATGGCAGCTATCATTATGTCTAGGGTCTTCACACATATCTAAAGTTAAAAACTCATTGGCAATTGCAATATTGTTAACTGGAGCCTGCAGATAAATTACTTATTCCTGTGAATACACCAGTGTATAGTGTACAGATGCCAGTCAAGGAATGTCCACGGCTGGGTTGCTGTAAACCTACTCTTTGCAGTAGGCATCATGATAACTACAGAGTGGACCATTCTTAACAGGGTCTCCCTAGAGGTGGTTCTAGCCTGAACAGACAGTGCATGTACAAGTCAGTTCTATAAAATGGAAAAGATTCTGCTTCTCTGCAACCTCTGATGGGATACCACTATAGACATACATTTGGGAAACATCCAAGGATGAGATGAGATCACATGGGCATGACCACAGCCATGAGTCATATACTCACAGACATTTACGTGGTAGTTCATCACTGTCTTTCAGACTGCAGATATGAGAAGAACATTGTAACAATTGTCAGTAGGTTTGCTGTCTTCCTGGTATTTGAAAAACTGCCTTCCACATATACATATTAAATGTTTGGTCTGAAAGGCAATGAGTATCTGCTATGTTGATGCAGTATATTGGAATTCCTATTATCCCATTGTCCTCCATTCGTGGTACACTGCAGGTATTGTGCACACTTCATGAACACATGCCAAATTCCATTTCCATTTTGCACCAATGTTCACAAATTACACACAGTATCTGCTGTATACCAACAGGGCTTTTATCTGTCTTGGTGCACAATTGCATATCATGTTTGTGAACCATCCTTCCCATCACATGAATATGCCTCAAGGCAAAACTACATAACTTGTGGGTAAATCTCTACAGAAATACAGGGACATGCAATCTTCACCACCATGACAGATTCACAATCCCAGAAGGGGAAACATAAATTTTAGTAACATCAGGCAATGTACAGTACAAGTCCACCAAATAAAATGGCCAGTATTTACAACAATAAGAAATAAAACAGGCAATACTTAATGGGAGGTTGGCATAATGGTTAAGATGTTTGCTTTACAGACACAAGGTACAGGGTTTGATTCTCACAGGGGGTAATTGGCTAGGCTTAAAATGGCCCATAAGGGCAATTAGTCTAGTACTAATCTATGAACCATGAAAGTAATGTAAAAAGTTAAGAATTAAATACTAGTTTATTACTTTTTCGTATAATGTATGCAAAAATCTATACAAGCAACAATGACAAATAGTACTAGTTTATAATATATGTGCATAAATAAGAATTACAAACAGATATAAAAATCCAGTAATAGGCAAGAAAATGTAATAGCAACACACAATGTCTATGTGTTGATTAAACTGATTTACTCATGTCTATTGCATGGATTCAATCACTTGGATTTCACCATCATGATTACTCAACACCAGAAATGAATAAATCATTATAAAACATATGAAAACATGATATACTCCTATATTATACAATTATAGATGTTATTTTAATCAAACTCAGCAATCAAATCCCCTAAAACTAAATAAGCTAGTCCTGGAATCATATCTGTGGAGTCCTCTCTGAATAAAACAAATCTGTTGCTAATGCTCCCATAGTTACATATTAAATAAATAAATGTAAAAAAAAATCAGATTCAGACCAAAATGTATTAAGGTGGTTGAACCTAAGGCCATTACAAAAATGAATAAATACAAAATCATTTTAAAGTCTCTGTGATGGCAAATAACCAGATAAAATCATTAAAAGTCATTGGCTAATGAAAAAATATGAGCTTTCTAAGACCTCTTAAAGCTGGCCAGAGAAGGTTTCAAAGGTTGGATGTACAAAGGGAAAAAGACCAACCACCAAATGTTTCAAGACATACTTCAGAAATTTCTAACAGGCCCAAGGATAGGAAATGCAAGAGCCTACTAGAGATTTATGGGGCCAGGAGCTTGTTTAGAAAAGGCATCAAATCATGCAAGGTGAGATGTACCAACACTATAACCTTAAAGTGATATGACAGAGAGATAACCAACACAGACTCTGATGGATCACAGTAATACAAAAATAACTAAAAGTACCTGTAAGTAAGCAGCCACAGAATTCTGCACAACTGTAGTCAGTCAAATTCCACATCAGGAATGCCTAGGTAAATGGAGTTTTATTTAGACAATTTTTAACCTGGTAAGCTCATTGGACACAAAGTGACCTTTATCCAGGGGGCCTGGAGGCAGTGTCTGGTTTGGAGACTTGCTCAGAGTCACAGAGTAGGCAGATAAAGCTGGAATGACTCAAACCCTGTACCTTGGGTACATAAAGGAGCATGCTAGTAACTCAGAGCCTTAATCCTCTGTTCTAATTGTAGAATTAGACATTAGAGTTACAGTAGTCAAGGCAAGAGAAGACTTGGGAAGCACAACCAGTGGAATATTATTCAAAGGGATAAGATATTTGACAGGGGTAATGTTCATTAAGTGGAAATAAGATGCTCTGATTACTGATGATACAAAGTTGTCAAAAACAACAAAAAGATTTTTTAACCCTACACATGAATCCTAGCTCATTACTAACAAAAATGTTGGTTGGAGTTAAAACAAGGCAGTTTGAGCTTCCTAAGAGTTACAACAATTGCTACTGTCTAGGAGGAAGTATAGATCATAACTCATCCAGTTTGCATATATTCCAAGTCTATACAATGGGAATTCACCACAGATGTTTTGTCCTGAGGAAAGGTGTTGTAGTAGATCCTGAAGATCTCTTTGTCCAATCAGTTCTTCCAATAAAAGTTCACATATATATATATATATATATATATATATATATATATATATATATATATACATACACAAACACACACACACACACACACACACACACACACACACACACACACACACACACACACACACACACACACACACATAGGTTCATAGGTTCATACTAGGCTATCTGCCCTAGGGCATTTATAAGCCTAGCCAGAGTGTGTATGGCTTTCGCCACCCATTTTAAATTAATTTTGCTATGCCCTTTTTCGAGGTTACTATACTGTGCCTCTGTCTAACAGTGACACAGAAGTGATACCCGGGGTAAACCTACGATCTCCCATCCACTCATCAAGATTCCTCTTGAAGAGAGTCAATGAGGGACTCTGCCTAACCTGGACTGGGATTTTATTCCAGAGTGAAGGGAGCCTCTGGGTTTAGAATCTGTCCCTCCAGCATGTCCTATTTATTTAAGTGCTGAGGTTCAAGTCCCTCGAGCGCATAGCTCGACAGGATTTGGATTTTCTGAGGTGCAGCATGCCCATTAATTCTGGGTTGGACATGGCTTTATACGTCAGGCACAGGTCGCCTCTGAGCAGGCGGCATGCCACTGAGTAGAGCTGGAGTTTCTTTAACCGGACAGCATACGGCATCTGTTTGAGCCCCTTGATCCTCTTGGTGAGGTACTTTTGGGGTCTTTCCAGTTGCTGCAGGTGTCTGGTAAGGTACATCCCAACAGGGGCATTGTACTCAATTATGGGCCTGATGAGGGATGAGTAAAGAGGCACAATGACCTCCCCTGATCTAGATGTGAATCCCTTCATGATTAGGTGGGCTATATAAAATGTTTTTCTAACCACTTTGGCCACGTGGTTGTCAAATGAGAGATTGCTATCAACTTGGGTCCCCAGGTCCCTAATTACTTCTTCTGTACTTAATGGATTACCACCTATGTGGTAATTTGTGGGCACTTTGTTTTTGCCAAAGGGGATGACTATACACGTTTTGGCATTTAGCTTGAGGCCATGGCTCTGGCATCAGTTGTCTGTTTCTATGAGGCCCTTTTGGAGGATACTTGTGTCGGCTGGAGAGGCTATTATGGTGCCCAGTTTGCAGTCATCTGTGAACTTGGTCAGCCACAGTTCTTCCATGTTGGCCTGTACCTCCGAGAAATATATACTGAACAAGAGAGGTCCCAGGACTGAGCCTTGTGGGACGCCACTTGTAACTGGTTTGGAGTCTGACATGGCTCCAGCTATTCTAACCATGTGGGTTCTGTCCTTGAGTCAGTTTGCAACCCATCTAGTGACATAGGGGTTTATATTTAAGCTGGTGAGCTTATCTATAATGCCCGAGTGGGGTATTGTATCGAAGGCTTTTGCGAGGTCCAGGTAGGCTGTGTGGACAACCTTTCCCTTGTCAATGGCCTTGGTGACTGTTTCAAAGAAATCAACCAGGTTTAAGAGGCAGAATCTGCCCTTAACAAAGCCGAACTGGGTAGGATCCAGTGTCTGTAGGTCCCCAATATCTTTATTTATAAGGTCCATGATGATCCTTTCCATAGCTTTGCAGACCAAGCTAGTGAGACTTATGGGGCGATAGTTTCCAGGATCCGTTGAGACGCCACCTTTGTGGAGAGGGACCACTGTTGCTGTACGCAACTCTTTGGGTGCATATCCTGTAGTAAGGCTGAGATTGAACAGTAGTTTTAGTTTTGGGTTTAGCTCTTCTTGGAGTTCATGTAGGACGCAGCCCGGGACACCATCTGGTCCCATTGATGCTGTGTTTCTTGCTTTGGAGAGGGCAGCTCTTACCTGAGCATCTGAGATGACAGGGGGACAGCACTCTGCTGGGATAGATATTAGCCCTTTTGGTGGGGAGGGGGGGAGAAGTTTGCGCTGAACCTGTCAGCTAGGATGTTGGCAATGTCTGTGGGTTCGGTGTATTTTTTGTCATTTTGGACTAATTCTGAGCATATTTGGAAATTCCCACCCAGGTTCCTAACATAACTAAAGAAAGCCTTGTGATTATCCTTAGTGTCCTGTGCAATTTTTCTCTCGAAGCTGGCCTTAGACGATTTTATGAGTGCCCGTAGTTTTTTGCTAATACTGATCAGAGATGCCTTCTCTTTTGGGATTTTGCTCTATCATGTAGTAGCTTCCTCCTTCTATTGTATAGTTTGTTTATGGCTGGGGTCCACCAGACAGGATGTCTGCCTTTGGAGGATTGGGTCTTGGTTTTATTTGGGATTGCATGATCCATGCATTCCTGAAGGTGTTCATAGAATGCGTTTATAAAGGATTTTGTGGTCTGGGCCATATTATCCACAGGCCCGGGCTTTGAAGGATTCCACCTCGGTTTTGAGGAGTGTGAAATTTGCTTTACAGAAGTTTTTCACTGTGGTTTTCTGGGCATGGGGTGGGGTCGGGATGTGAATATCCAGTGAGATTAGTTTATGGTCTGATCTTACCAGTGAGGGATACACTTCTGGTCTGGAGCATAGAGTCCCCGTGTTGGTGATGATCAGGTCCAGTATGTTTTCCCCTCTTGTGGGAGTGGTAACAAGTTGTTCCATAGCATTTGAGTTTATAAATTCTAGGAACCTTTGGGCTAGGGTGTTGGAGCTAGATTAATGCTTCCAGTCTATGGTTGGGTAGTTGAAGTCACCCAATATAATGGTGTTTGGAGAGACCTTCATATTTTCCAGTGTTCTCAGGAAGACCGAGTGGGGTTCCTGGGTTTGGGAGGGTGGTCTGTAGCAGGCTATAAACTGGAAGGCAGTTTTACCCACTGTTAGTTGCACATGGATAGTCTCTAATGCTTTGTGCTGTGCCACCAACCTGGAGGTGTGGGTATCTTTGACGAATATTGATACCCCCCCTCCTTTTGTGGTTCGGTCCAAGTTTTATGGCCGAAAAGCATGGTATGAGGTATAACCTGGTAGTGCTGGGGTGGTCTCGAGAGCCTTGAACCAGGTTTCTGTTACTGCACAGATATCGATGTTCTCCATGCTAAGGAGAGTTTTGAGTGCATGCATCTTGAGGTTTAGACTTCTGGCGTTAAGTAGCATTACTCTTAGTTTTTTATCCCTTGTGATACCTATGGAGGCGGGTTTGTCTTTTGAGCCTTGCCTAAAAAAGGCACTATGGGGGTAGCAAGAGCCTTTGCCAATATCCGAAAGCCCAGGGGTGACAGGTGCAAGCCGTCCCTAGCGAAGCATCGTGGCTTGTCGAGCATGTCATCCCAGGCTGACAGGCATTGGATCCCCTTTGAATGACACCAATACTTAAGCCAATTGTTGAAATTGATAATCTTGTCTTCATACTGTAGCATCATTCTTGGTGAGGGTAAGATGCTACTCAAGGTCAGGGTCATACCGGCCTGGGCTACATGCTCAGAGAGCTCCTCTATGTCTCTTTTCATGTAGTCCAGGGAGGTACATCTCAGGTCATTCACACCAGCATGGACAATGACTGAGTCATATTTGTACTTGCCTTGGAGTGACTTGAGTGCTTGTGTTATGTGGCGGATCCTAGCGCCCGACAGGCAGCTCACCATGACCTTCTCCTTGTTCAGCCTGGTGAGCGGGACGTCAGTGTGCTTGATGATAGAGTCACCTATTACAAGTGTATCAGGTGTGTTGTTTATCCTTAAGGGCTGCGACTGTTCGGCACACTGGCTTTGTGAGCTATGTGTTGCACGTGTTTTGTTTTGGGGTAGTGGTTGCTTGGGTGTCTGCTTTGGAGGTCTCTGCTGCTTAGGCAGATTTTATTTAGAGCCTCCAAGTATGTTTTTGTGTGTTTATGTGTTTGGTTTGCTGTCATGGTAGGTCTATGTGAGACTGGAATTGTAGTGAGTGTGGTTTCCTTCTCCTCCTGACTGGTTACGCCAGTACTGAGTTGAGAGAGCTTAGCCTCCAGTTTGGCTATATGGTTGCATCTCTCACATGTGTTGGAATTTGTTGGGAGGAGGAGAGGGTTGTCTGTGTACATGAGGCAGTTGTAACATTGCCTCAAGATTCCCAGATTCACCAGCTGGACTGGAGAGGAGACTGACAACTGACCTTTGGACATGCTAGAATAGTATTGGGAATTTCTTTATAATTGAAAAAAATGGCCAATGGGGAGCAAGGAACTCCAGGGGGAGTTTGTGAGGGTGTAGTGCTTTTAATTTTTTAGTGCTGACTTATATAATTGCTTTAGTGAGCAAGTGCCAGGTAACTTAAATGCAAAAATGACAAACAGTAACTTTCTTTCAAGTGAAACAAGGAAATAAGTATAGTAAGCAATGCAGATATCACTAGGGATCCACAGAAGTGCAGAAAAGCCGCGTTTTAGGTGGAATTAGCTTTTCAGGGAAATAACAAGCATACAAACAAAACTAGATTCAGCAGGCCTGGATCTAGTCTATGCTACAGCAAACAAGGTGTACCAATTACAGTAAGAAATATTTCAAATATGCAGGCACTATAAGTCTTTAACCAGAAATTCCCAGCTCAGAAGGGCAGAGTCCAGCCTCTTCTCCCACAAGAGTGCAGACCACGAACCTTCTTAATGTAAAATAACTGGCCTGAAGCACAGGTGCTTAAACCAGAACTAATACACTTTTAGAATAACAGACACTGACTCCTCAATCAGCAGTTCCCAACTTAGAAGGATGTAAGCTACCTGTCCTGCCACCACAGTGCAGCCCACAAACCTTCCTAATGTAAAACAACTGGTCTAAAGCCCAAGTGCTTAAACTGAAAGGCTTAGAATAAGTTACACCAAGCAGTAATAAATACAATGAGTACTTTTAAGATGACGCAAAAGCGAAATAAAGTAGGAAAAAATACAGATACAGTAAAAGCAGATAATTTTTTTTTTTTAGTGGAAAGAGAGAAAGGAGTAGCCAAAACTAAGCTGATTGGCCTTCTCAAATGTTCTCCCTGTACTGGGTAGAATGAGGTAATGACACTAGACAGGGAGGAGGGTCCCAGATCAAATTTACACTAGGGGTGGGCAACTGCAAAGCGACCAACTATAAAAACACCATACCAGCAGGGAGGAAGGGTGGGAAACAAACTACAGAAATGTTTCACAGCTGAAAAGCAGCAGTGAGCCTTTAAATGAAAGTTTTAAACAGCTAAAGGAGCCTCTAGAAAAAAAGAGTTTACTGCAACCAGTTATCAGAAACAAACAACCCAACAGATGCTTAAGAAAAGTGGACAATTTCCAGTTAATACCTCACACACAGTGAAACTAGCTAGAAAAATACACAGTACACAAAGTGCTATAAATAACAAAGAAATAAAGAACAAAATAAACAAAAAACAGGATACTTAATGTTATATATTATAGCTCCGAGTTTCCTCAATGTCCTTCCTTTGATCAGTTCACTGTGAAATGGCAGAGCATTCACAACTGAACTTCTTAGGTAACAGAAAGTTGAAACCTGAGACTGCTTTTAAGAAAGAAATCTCAAAAGAACCAATGAGGTGCTTAGTCTAAGCTGTAGTCCAGGTGACCTCAGTCAGCCAATGATCTCAAACAATTCTCTCTCACAGAAATGCCTGATGGCTTTGGCCAAACCAATGTCTCTGAATATGTGCTCAGACACACAGCCTCCACAAACACCAGGCCCAAATACAAGCCTGAATATGGAAATGCTACAAATATCCCCACTACTTAGAGCAAACTGCAGAAATGTTTCACAGCTGAAAAGCAGCAGTGAGCCTTTAAATGAAAGTTTTAAACAGCTAAAGGAGCCTCTAGAAAAAAAGAGTTTACTGCAACCAGTTATCAGAAACAAACAACCCAACAGATGCTTAAGAAAAGTGGACAATTTCCAGTTAATAGCTCACACACAGTGAAACTAGCTAGAAAAATACACAGTACACAAAGTGCTATAAATAACAAAGAAGTAAAGAACAAAATAAACAAAAAACAGGATACTTAATGTTATATATTATAGCTCCGAGTTTCCTCAGTATCCTTCCTTCGATCAGTTCACTGTGAAATGGCAGAGCAATCACAACTGAACTTCTTAGGTAACAGAAAGTTGAAACCTGAGACAGCTTTTAAGAAAGAAATCTCAAAAGAACCAATGAGGTGCTTAGTCTAAGCTGTAGTCCAGGTGACCTCAGTCAGCCAATGATCTCAAACAATTCTCTCTCACAGAAATGCGTGATGGCTTTGGCCAAACCAATGTCTCTGAATATGTGCTCAGACACACAGCCTCCACAAACACCAGGCCCAAATACAAGCCTGAATATGGAAATGCTACAAATATCCCCACTACTTAGAACAAACTGCAGAAATATTTCACAGCTGAAAAGCAGCAGTAAGCCTTTAAATGAAAGTTTTAAACAGCTAAAGGAGCCTCTAGAAAAAAAGAGTTTACTGCAACCAGTTATCAGAAACAAACAACCCAACAGATGCTTAAGAAAAGTGGACAATTTCCAGTTAATAGCTCACACACAGTGAAACTAGCTAGAAAAATACACAGTACACAAAGTGCTATAAATAACAAAGAAGTAAAGAACAAAATAAACAAAAAACAGGATACTTAATGTTATATATTATAGCTCCGAGTTTCCTCAGTGTCCTTCCTTCGGTCAGTTCACTGTGAAATGGCAGAGCATTCACAACTGAACTTCTTAGGTAACAGAAAGTTGAAACCTGAGACAGCTTTTAAGAAAGAAATCTCAAAAGAACCAATGAGGTGCTTAGTCTAAGCTGTAGTCCAGGTGACCTCAGTCAGCCAATGATCTCAAACAATTCTCTCTCACAGAAATGCGTGATGGCTTTGGCCAAACCAATGTCTCTGAATATGTGCTCAGACACACAGCCTCCACAAACACCAGGCCCAAATACAAGCCTGAATATGGAAATGCTACAAATATCCCCACTACTTAGAACAAGCTGCAGAAATGTTTCACAGCTGAAAAGCAGCAGTGAGCCTTTAAATGAAAGTTTTAAACAGCTAAAGGAGCCTCTAGAAAAAAAGAGTTTACTGCAACCAGTTATCAGAAACAAACAGCCCAACAGATGCTTAAGAAAAGTGGACAATTTCCAGTTAATAGCTCACACACAGTGAAACTAGCTAGAAAAATACACAGTACACAAAGTGCTATAAATAACAAAAAAATAAAGAACAAAATAAACAAAAAACAGGATACTTAATGTTATATATTATAGCTCCGAGTTTCCTCAGTGTCCTTCCTTCGATCAGTTCACAGTTCACACACACATCTATATATATATATATATATATATATATATATATATATATATATATATATATATATATAAATATATGTGTGGGTCTACTTTGACCCATCGAAAGCTCACTTGTGCAAATCGTACTAGAGCGAATGTAGTTTAGCAAAAGTGCATTTAAGCAAAAATGCACTTTCTCAAATTACACTTTACCAAAGCACGGTACAGTGGGGTAAAGGAATATGCCCTTTTCCCCACTGTAGTGAGATCTCAGAATTGCTATATTTAAGTAGTGGGGGTGTGGGCAGCATAGTCCCCCC